>NW_025726629.1:0-55227 GCF_021461395.2 Schistocerca americana
GCTGCGCTTTTTCCTTCGCGGGAAATCAGTGCTCCTGCTTTCGAGACGGAAAACGTTGGCAGCGGTGGGATTCGAACCCACGCCTCCGAAGAGACTGGTGCCTGAAACCAGCGCCTTAGACCGCTCGGCCACGCTACCTACGCGACGCGGCGGTCACAGGAGCTGCGTTCTACCCCACGAGAACACACCGCAATGGCACAAAAACGAGAAGTAAAAATTGGCAGCGGTGGGATTCGAACCCACGCCTCCGAAGAGACTGGTGCCTTAAACCAGCGCCTTAGACCGCTCGGCCACGCTACCCACACCAGTGTTCCTGGCATTTGTAGAATGCAGTGCACGACACAGCTTCCTGATCTGTTGCGACTGGTTGCTCGAACATCGCACCTCAAACGACTGCCCTTTTCGAATAGAGATTAACTACACAGGCAGCTGCCAGCGCCCTGGTGCGGCGGCATCGCGTGTTTATAAGGAATCGGTAGTGCCACCTGCAGCCTGAGGAACATGAGCACAAAATCAGGAGGGCACCGTGATTTCAATCACTGGGTCACTGTCGTCATTGCAGCGACAGCAAGGCAGAACTTTAAAAAGTGCCGTGACCCGGATTCGAGCCTGGGTTGTCGCGGCCACAACGCAATGTCCTGACCACTAGACGATCACGGCCACGGAGCCACCGCGGAATTCAACTCTCGCGACTGCAAGTGGCTGTGCACAGCAAAGCTCGGCCGACTGTGTCTCGCAACAGCTGTGTCAGACGCGGTCTCCATTATATGTATACTGGCAAACGAACGTGCCCGCGCTGATGGACACTGAGCAGAGTGGTTAGCTGCATTCAACCCCCGTGGCAATGTCTTGCAGTCCTCCAAGTCTGTTGGCCGCAGGTATGTGCCCGGATAAGAGGTGGACAGATGTCGCATCTCTCTCGCCGTCACTTGTGGCCGCGAATCATATTTTACGTAGTTTTCTGCAAGCGTCAGCGGAGCGTCAGTCGAGCTAAGTCGGGACAAGTCGCGTAAGAGGAGCAATGAAATGTGCATTTCCGGTACCGGGAATCGAACCCAGGCCTCCTGGGCGAGAGCCAGGCATCCCAGCCACTAGACGAGACCGGATAACGACACAAGCACTCCTCCAACAAACACGGCGAGCGTCCACCCGCTACTTGACGACAACTGCAAAAATTAACGCTTCCACTTCGTAGAACGGCATGCTCGGGACGTATCTCGTGGAGACGAACGCCAGCAATCATGAGACCAAACTGCGCCGGTGAATCCTGTTGTTACACCACGCACCACTGTGCTACGACAGTTGAAGAATGCGACGCTCACGCTTTGCTGCGCTTTTTCCTTCGCGGGAAATCAGTGCTCCTGCTTTCGAGACGGAAAACGTTGGCAGCGGTGGGATTCGAACCCACGCCTCCGAAGAGACTGGTGCCTGAAACCAGCGCCTTAGACCGCTCGGCCACGCTACCTACGCGACGCGGCGGTCACAGGAGCTGCGTTCTACCCCACGAGAACACACCGCAATGGCACAAAAACGAGAAGTAAAAATTGGCAGCGGTGGGATTCGAACCCACGCCTCCGAAGAGACTGGTGCCTTAAACCAGCGCCTTAGACCGCTCGGCCACGCTACCCACACCAGTGTTCCTGGCATTTGTAGAATGCAGTGCACGACACAGCTTCCTGATCTGTTGCGACTGGTTGCTCGAACATCGCACCTCAAACGACTGCCCTTTTCGAATAGAGATTAACTACACAGGCAGCTGCCAGCGCCCTGGTGCGGCGGCATCGCGTGTTTATAAGGAATCGGTAGTGCCACCTGCAGCCTGAGGAACATGAGCACAAAATCAGGAGGGCACCGTGATTTCAATCACTGGGTCACTGTCGTCATTGCAGCGACAGCAAGGCAGAACTTTAAAAAGTGCCGTGACCCGGATTCGAGCCTGGGTTGTCGCGGCCACAACGCAATGTCCTGACCACTAGACGATCACGGCCACGGAGCCACCGCGGAATTCAACTCTCGCGACTGCAAGTGGCTGTGCACAGCAAAGCTCGGCCGACTGTGTCTCGCAACAGCTGTGTCAGACGCGGTCTCCATTATATGTATACTGGCAAACGAACGTGCCCGCGCTGATGGACACTGAGCAGAGTGGTTAGCTGCATTCAACCCCCGTGGCAATGTCTTGCAGTCCTCCAAGTCTGTTGGCCGCAGGTATGTGCCCGGATAAGAGGTGGACAGATGTCGCATCTCTCTCGCCGTCACTTGTGGCCGCGAATCATATTTTACGTAGTTTTCTGCAAGCGTCAGCGGAGCGTCAGTCGAGCTAAGTCGGGACAAGTCGCGTAAGAGGAGCAATGAAATGTGCATTTCCGGTACCGGGAATCGAACCCAGGCCTCCTGGGCGAGAGCCAGGCATCCCAGCCACTAGACGAGACCGGATAACGACACAAGCACTCCTCCAACAAACACGGCGAGCGTCCACCCGCTACTTGACGACAACTGCAAAAATTAACGCTTCCACTTCGTAGAACGGCATGCTCGGGACGTATCTCGTGGAGACGAACGCCAGCAATCATGAGACCAAACTGCGCCGGTGAATCCTGTTGTTACACCACGCACCACTGTGCTACGACAGTTGAAGAATGCGACGCTCACGCTTTGCTGCGCTTTTTCCTTCGCGGGAAATCAGTGCTCCTGCTTTCGAGACGGAAAACGTTGGCAGCGGTGGGATTCGAACCCACGCCTCCGAAGAGACTGGTGCCTGAAACCAGCGCCTTAGACCGCTCGGCCACGCTACCTACGCGACGCGGCGGTCACAGGAGCTGCGTTCTACCCCACGAGAACACACCGCAATGGCACAAAAACGAGAAGTAAAAATTGGCAGCGGTGGGATTCGAACCCACGCCTCCGAAGAGACTGGTGCCTTAAACCAGCGCCTTAGACCGCTCGGCCACGCTACCCACACCAGTGTTCCTGGCATTTGTAGAATGCAGTGCACGACACAGCTTCCTGATCTGTTGCGACTGGTTGCTCGAACATCGCACCTCAAACGACTGCCCTTTTCGAATAGAGATTAACTACACAGGCAGCTGCCAGCGCCCTGGTGCGGCGGCATCGCGTGTTTATAAGGAATCGGTAGTGCCACCTGCAGCCTGAGGAACATGAGCACAAAATCAGGAGGGCACCGTGATTTCAATCACTGGGTCACTGTCGTCATTGCAGCGACAGCAAGGCAGAACTTTAAAAAGTGCCGTGACCCGGATTCGAGCCTGGGTTGTCGCGGCCACAACGCAATGTCCTGACCACTAGACGATCACGGCCACGGAGCCACCGCGGAATTCAACTCTCGCGACTGCAAGTGGCTGTGCACAGCAAAGCTCGGCCGACTGTGTCTCGCAACAGCTGTGTCAGACGCGGTCTCCATTATATGTATACTGGCAAACGAACGTGCCCGCGCTGATGGACACTGAGCAGAGTGGTTAGCTGCATTCAACCCCCGTGGCAATGTCTTGCAGTCCTCCAAGTCTGTTGGCCGCAGGTATGTGCCCGGATAAGAGGTGGACAGATGTCGCATCTCTCTCGCCGTCACTTGTGGCCGCGAATCATATTTTACGTAGTTTTCTGCAAGCGTCAGCGGAGCGTCAGTCGAGCTAAGTCGGGACAAGTCGCGTAAGAGGAGCAATGAAATGTGCATTTCCGGTACCGGGAATCGAACCCAGGCCTCCTGGGCGAGAGCCAGGCATCCCAGCCACTAGACGAGACCGGATAACGACACAAGCACTCCTCCAACAAACACGGCGAGCGTCCACCCGCTACTTGACGACAACTGCAAAAATTAACGCTTCCACTTCGTAGAACGGCATGCTCGGGACGTATCTCGTGGAGACGAACGCCAGCAATCATGAGACCAAACTGCGCCGGTGAATCCTGTTGTTACACCACGCACCACTGTGCTACGACAGTTGAAGAATGCGACGCTCACGCTTTGCTGCGCTTTTTCCTTCGCGGGAAATCAGTGCTCCTGCTTTCGAGACGGAAAACGTTGGCAGCGGTGGGATTCGAACCCACGCCTCCGAAGAGACTGGTGCCTGAAACCAGCGCCTTAGACCGCTCGGCCACGCTACCTACGCGACGCGGCGGTCACAGGAGCTGCGTTCTACCCCACGAGAACACACCGCAATGGCACAAAAACGAGAAGTAAAAATTGGCAGCGGTGGGATTCGAACCCACGCCTCCGAAGAGACTGGTGCCTTAAACCAGCGCCTTAGACCGCTCGGCCACGCTACCCACACCAGTGTTCCTGGCATTTGTAGAATGCAGTGCACGACACAGCTTCCTGATCTGTTGCGACTGGTTGCTCGAACATCGCACCTCAAACGACTGCCCTTTTCGAATAGAGATTAACTACACAGGCAGCTGCCAGCGCCCTGGTGCGGCGGCATCGCGTGTTTATAAGGAATCGGTAGTGCCACCTGCAGCCTGAGGAACATGAGCACAAAATCAGGAGGGCACCGTGATTTCAATCACTGGGTCACTGTCGTCATTGCAGCGACAGCAAGGCAGAACTTTAAAAAGTGCCGTGACCCGGATTCGAGCCTGGGTTGTCGCGGCCACAACGCAATGTCCTGACCACTAGACGATCACGGCCACGGAGCCACCGCGGAATTCAACTCTCGCGACTGCAAGTGGCTGTGCACAGCAAAGCTCGGCCGACTGTGTCTCGCAACAGCTGTGTCAGACGCGGTCTCCATTATATGTATACTGGCAAACGAACGTGCCCGCGCTGATGGACACTGAGCAGAGTGGTTAGCTGCATTCAACCCCCGTGGCAATGTCTTGCAGTCCTCCAAGTCTGTTGGCCGCAGGTATGTGCCCGGATAAGAGGTGGACAGATGTCGCATCTCTCTCGCCGTCACTTGTGGCCGCGAATCATATTTTACGTAGTTTTCTGCAAGCGTCAGCGGAGCGTCAGTCGAGCTAAGTCGGGACAAGTCGCGTAAGAGGAGCAATGAAATGTGCATTTCCGGTACCGGGAATCGAACCCAGGCCTCCTGGGCGAGAGCCAGGCATCCCAGCCACTAGACGAGACCGGATAACGACACAAGCACTCCTCCAACAAACACGGCGAGCGTCCACCCGCTACTTGACGACAACTGCAAAAATTAACGCTTCCACTTCGTAGAACGGCATGCTCGGGACGTATCTCGTGGAGACGAACGCCAGCAATCATGAGACCAAACTGCGCCGGTGAATCCTGTTGTTACACCACGCACCACTGTGCTACGACAGTTGAAGAATGCGACGCTCACGCTTTGCTGCGCTTTTTCCTTCGCGGGAAATCAGTGCTCCTGCTTTCGAGACGGAAAACGTTGGCAGCGGTGGGATTCGAACCCACGCCTCCGAAGAGACTGGTGCCTGAAACCAGCGCCTTAGACCGCTCGGCCACGCTACCTACGCGACGCGGCGGTCACAGGAGCTGCGTTCTACCCCACGAGAACACACCGCAATGGCACAAAAACGAGAAGTAAAAATTGGCAGCGGTGGGATTCGAACCCACGCCTCCGAAGAGACTGGTGCCTTAAACCAGCGCCTTAGACCGCTCGGCCACGCTACCCACACCAGTGTTCCTGGCATTTGTAGAATGCAGTGCACGACACAGCTTCCTGATCTGTTGCGACTGGTTGCTCGAACATCGCACCTCAAACGACTGCCCTTTTCGAATAGAGATTAACTACACAGGCAGCTGCCAGCGCCCTGGTGCGGCGGCATCGCGTGTTTATAAGGAATCGGTAGTGCCACCTGCAGCCTGAGGAACATGAGCACAAAATCAGGAGGGCACCGTGATTTCAATCACTGGGTCACTGTCGTCATTGCAGCGACAGCAAGGCAGAACTTTAAAAAGTGCCGTGACCCGGATTCGAGCCTGGGTTGTCGCGGCCACAACGCAATGTCCTGACCACTAGACGATCACGGCCACGGAGCCACCGCGGAATTCAACTCTCGCGACTGCAAGTGGCTGTGCACAGCAAAGCTCGGCCGACTGTGTCTCGCAACAGCTGTGTCAGACGCGGTCTCCATTATATGTATACTGGCAAACGAACGTGCCCGCGCTGATGGACACTGAGCAGAGTGGTTAGCTGCATTCAACCCCCGTGGCAATGTCTTGCAGTCCTCCAAGTCTGTTGGCCGCAGGTATGTGCCCGGATAAGAGGTGGACAGATGTCGCATCTCTCTCGCCGTCACTTGTGGCCGCGAATCATATTTTACGTAGTTTTCTGCAAGCGTCAGCGGAGCGTCAGTCGAGCTAAGTCGGGACAAGTCGCGTAAGAGGAGCAATGAAATGTGCATTTCCGGTACCGGGAATCGAACCCAGGCCTCCTGGGCGAGAGCCAGGCATCCCAGCCACTAGACGAGACCGGATAACGACACAAGCACTCCTCCAACAAACACGGCGAGCGTCCACCCGCTACTTGACGACAACTGCAAAAATTAACGCTTCCACTTCGTAGAACGGCATGCTCGGGACGTATCTCGTGGAGACGAACGCCAGCAATCATGAGACCAAACTGCGCCGGTGAATCCTGTTGTTACACCACGCACCACTGTGCTACGACAGTTGAAGAATGCGACGCTCACGCTTTGCTGCGCTTTTTCCTTCGCGGGAAATCAGTGCTCCTGCTTTCGAGACGGAAAACGTTGGCAGCGGTGGGATTCGAACCCACGCCTCCGAAGAGACTGGTGCCTGAAACCAGCGCCTTAGACCGCTCGGCCACGCTACCTACGCGACGCGGCGGTCACAGGAGCTGCGTTCTACCCCACGAGAACACACCGCAATGGCACAAAAACGAGAAGTAAAAATTGGCAGCGGTGGGATTCGAACCCACGCCTCCGAAGAGACTGGTGCCTTAAACCAGCGCCTTAGACCGCTCGGCCACGCTACCCACACCAGTGTTCCTGGCATTTGTAGAATGCAGTGCACGACACAGCTTCCTGATCTGTTGCGACTGGTTGCTCGAACATCGCACCTCAAACGACTGCCCTTTTCGAATAGAGATTAACTACACAGGCAGCTGCCAGCGCCCTGGTGCGGCGGCATCGCGTGTTTATAAGGAATCGGTAGTGCCACCTGCAGCCTGAGGAACATGAGCACAAAATCAGGAGGGCACCGTGATTTCAATCACTGGGTCACTGTCGTCATTGCAGCGACAGCAAGGCAGAACTTTAAAAAGTGCCGTGACCCGGATTCGAGCCTGGGTTGTCGCGGCCACAACGCAATGTCCTGACCACTAGACGATCACGGCCACGGAGCCACCGCGGAATTCAACTCTCGCGACTGCAAGTGGCTGTGCACAGCAAAGCTCGGCCGACTGTGTCTCGCAACAGCTGTGTCAGACGCGGTCTCCATTATATGTATACTGGCAAACGAACGTGCCCGCGCTGATGGACACTGAGCAGAGTGGTTAGCTGCATTCAACCCCCGTGGCAATGTCTTGCAGTCCTCCAAGTCTGTTGGCCGCAGGTATGTGCCCGGATAAGAGGTGGACAGATGTCGCATCTCTCTCGCCGTCACTTGTGGCCGCGAATCATATTTTACGTAGTTTTCTGCAAGCGTCAGCGGAGCGTCAGTCGAGCTAAGTCGGGACAAGTCGCGTAAGAGGAGCAATGAAATGTGCATTTCCGGTACCGGGAATCGAACCCAGGCCTCCTGGGCGAGAGCCAGGCATCCCAGCCACTAGACGAGACCGGATAACGACACAAGCACTCCTCCAACAAACACGGCGAGCGTCCACCCGCTACTTGACGACAACTGCAAAAATTAACGCTTCCACTTCGTAGAACGGCATGCTCGGGACGTATCTCGTGGAGACGAACGCCAGCAATCATGAGACCAAACTGCGCCGGTGAATCCTGTTGTTACACCACGCACCACTGTGCTACGACAGTTGAAGAATGCGACGCTCACGCTTTGCTGCGCTTTTTCCTTCGCGGGAAATCAGTGCTCCTGCTTTCGAGACGGAAAACGTTGGCAGCGGTGGGATTCGAACCCACGCCTCCGAAGAGACTGGTGCCTGAAACCAGCGCCTTAGACCGCTCGGCCACGCTACCTACGCGACGCGGCGGTCACAGGAGCTGCGTTCTACCCCACGAGAACACACCGCAATGGCACAAAAACGAGAAGTAAAAATTGGCAGCGGTGGGATTCGAACCCACGCCTCCGAAGAGACTGGTGCCTTAAACCAGCGCCTTAGACCGCTCGGCCACGCTACCCACACCAGTGTTCCTGGCATTTGTAGAATGCAGTGCACGACACAGCTTCCTGATCTGTTGCGACTGGTTGCTCGAACATCGCACCTCAAACGACTGCCCTTTTCGAATAGAGATTAACTACACAGGCAGCTGCCAGCGCCCTGGTGCGGCGGCATCGCGTGTTTATAAGGAATCGGTAGTGCCACCTGCAGCCTGAGGAACATGAGCACAAAATCAGGAGGGCACCGTGATTTCAATCACTGGGTCACTGTCGTCATTGCAGCGACAGCAAGGCAGAACTTTAAAAAGTGCCGTGACCCGGATTCGAGCCTGGGTTGTCGCGGCCACAACGCAATGTCCTGACCACTAGACGATCACGGCCACGGAGCCACCGCGGAATTCAACTCTCGCGACTGCAAGTGGCTGTGCACAGCAAAGCTCGGCCGACTGTGTCTCGCAACAGCTGTGTCAGACGCGGTCTCCATTATATGTATACTGGCAAACGAACGTGCCCGCGCTGATGGACACTGAGCAGAGTGGTTAGCTGCATTCAACCCCCGTGGCAATGTCTTGCAGTCCTCCAAGTCTGTTGGCCGCAGGTATGTGCCCGGATAAGAGGTGGACAGATGTCGCATCTCTCTCGCCGTCACTTGTGGCCGCGAATCATATTTTACGTAGTTTTCTGCAAGCGTCAGCGGAGCGTCAGTCGAGCTAAGTCGGGACAAGTCGCGTAAGAGGAGCAATGAAATGTGCATTTCCGGTACCGGGAATCGAACCCAGGCCTCCTGGGCGAGAGCCAGGCATCCCAGCCACTAGACGAGACCGGATAACGACACAAGCACTCCTCCAACAAACACGGCGAGCGTCCACCCGCTACTTGACGACAACTGCAAAAATTAACGCTTCCACTTCGTAGAACGGCATGCTCGGGACGTATCTCGTGGAGACGAACGCCAGCAATCATGAGACCAAACTGCGCCGGTGAATCCTGTTGTTACACCACGCACCACTGTGCTACGACAGTTGAAGAATGCGACGCTCACGCTTTGCTGCGCTTTTTCCTTCGCGGGAAATCAGTGCTCCTGCTTTCGAGACGGAAAACGTTGGCAGCGGTGGGATTCGAACCCACGCCTCCGAAGAGACTGGTGCCTGAAACCAGCGCCTTAGACCGCTCGGCCACGCTACCTACGCGACGCGGCGGTCACAGGAGCTGCGTTCTACCCCACGAGAACACACCGCAATGGCACAAAAACGAGAAGTAAAAATTGGCAGCGGTGGGATTCGAACCCACGCCTCCGAAGAGACTGGTGCCTTAAACCAGCGCCTTAGACCGCTCGGCCACGCTACCCACACCAGTGTTCCTGGCATTTGTAGAATGCAGTGCACGACACAGCTTCCTGATCTGTTGCGACTGGTTGCTCGAACATCGCACCTCAAACGACTGCCCTTTTCGAATAGAGATTAACTACACAGGCAGCTGCCAGCGCCCTGGTGCGGCGGCATCGCGTGTTTATAAGGAATCGGTAGTGCCACCTGCAGCCTGAGGAACATGAGCACAAAATCAGGAGGGCACCGTGATTTCAATCACTGGGTCACTGTCGTCATTGCAGCGACAGCAAGGCAGAACTTTAAAAAGTGCCGTGACCCGGATTCGAGCCTGGGTTGTCGCGGCCACAACGCAATGTCCTGACCACTAGACGATCACGGCCACGGAGCCACCGCGGAATTCAACTCTCGCGACTGCAAGTGGCTGTGCACAGCAAAGCTCGGCCGACTGTGTCTCGCAACAGCTGTGTCAGACGCGGTCTCCATTATATGTATACTGGCAAACGAACGTGCCCGCGCTGATGGACACTGAGCAGAGTGGTTAGCTGCATTCAACCCCCGTGGCAATGTCTTGCAGTCCTCCAAGTCTGTTGGCCGCAGGTATGTGCCCGGATAAGAGGTGGACAGATGTCGCATCTCTCTCGCCGTCACTTGTGGCCGCGAATCATATTTTACGTAGTTTTCTGCAAGCGTCAGCGGAGCGTCAGTCGAGCTAAGTCGGGACAAGTCGCGTAAGAGGAGCAATGAAATGTGCATTTCCGGTACCGGGAATCGAACCCAGGCCTCCTGGGCGAGAGCCAGGCATCCCAGCCACTAGACGAGACCGGATAACGACACAAGCACTCCTCCAACAAACACGGCGAGCGTCCACCCGCTACTTGACGACAACTGCAAAAATTAACGCTTCCACTTCGTAGAACGGCATGCTCGGGACGTATCTCGTGGAGACGAACGCCAGCAATCATGAGACCAAACTGCGCCGGTGAATCCTGTTGTTACACCACGCACCACTGTGCTACGACAGTTGAAGAATGCGACGCTCACGCTTTGCTGCGCTTTTTCCTTCGCGGGAAATCAGTGCTCCTGCTTTCGAGACGGAAAACGTTGGCAGCGGTGGGATTCGAACCCACGCCTCCGAAGAGACTGGTGCCTGAAACCAGCGCCTTAGACCGCTCGGCCACGCTACCTACGCGACGCGGCGGTCACAGGAGCTGCGTTCTACCCCACGAGAACACACCGCAATGGCACAAAAACGAGAAGTAAAAATTGGCAGCGGTGGGATTCGAACCCACGCCTCCGAAGAGACTGGTGCCTTAAACCAGCGCCTTAGACCGCTCGGCCACGCTACCCACACCAGTGTTCCTGGCATTTGTAGAATGCAGTGCACGACACAGCTTCCTGATCTGTTGCGACTGGTTGCTCGAACATCGCACCTCAAACGACTGCCCTTTTCGAATAGAGATTAACTACACAGGCAGCTGCCAGCGCCCTGGTGCGGCGGCATCGCGTGTTTATAAGGAATCGGTAGTGCCACCTGCAGCCTGAGGAACATGAGCACAAAATCAGGAGGGCACCGTGATTTCAATCACTGGGTCACTGTCGTCATTGCAGCGACAGCAAGGCAGAACTTTAAAAAGTGCCGTGACCCGGATTCGAGCCTGGGTTGTCGCGGCCACAACGCAATGTCCTGACCACTAGACGATCACGGCCACGGAGCCACCGCGGAATTCAACTCTCGCGACTGCAAGTGGCTGTGCACAGCAAAGCTCGGCCGACTGTGTCTCGCAACAGCTGTGTCAGACGCGGTCTCCATTATATGTATACTGGCAAACGAACGTGCCCGCGCTGATGGACACTGAGCAGAGTGGTTAGCTGCATTCAACCCCCGTGGCAATGTCTTGCAGTCCTCCAAGTCTGTTGGCCGCAGGTATGTGCCCGGATAAGAGGTGGACAGATGTCGCATCTCTCTCGCCGTCACTTGTGGCCGCGAATCATATTTTACGTAGTTTTCTGCAAGCGTCAGCGGAGCGTCAGTCGAGCTAAGTCGGGACAAGTCGCGTAAGAGGAGCAATGAAATGTGCATTTCCGGTACCGGGAATCGAACCCAGGCCTCCTGGGCGAGAGCCAGGCATCCCAGCCACTAGACGAGACCGGATAACGACACAAGCACTCCTCCAACAAACACGGCGAGCGTCCACCCGCTACTTGACGACAACTGCAAAAATTAACGCTTCCACTTCGTAGAACGGCATGCTCGGGACGTATCTCGTGGAGACGAACGCCAGCAATCATGAGACCAAACTGCGCCGGTGAATCCTGTTGTTACACCACGCACCACTGTGCTACGACAGTTGAAGAATGCGACGCTCACGCTTTGCTGCGCTTTTTCCTTCGCGGGAAATCAGTGCTCCTGCTTTCGAGACGGAAAACGTTGGCAGCGGTGGGATTCGAACCCACGCCTCCGAAGAGACTGGTGCCTGAAACCAGCGCCTTAGACCGCTCGGCCACGCTACCTACGCGACGCGGCGGTCACAGGAGCTGCGTTCTACCCCACGAGAACACACCGCAATGGCACAAAAACGAGAAGTAAAAATTGGCAGCGGTGGGATTCGAACCCACGCCTCCGAAGAGACTGGTGCCTTAAACCAGCGCCTTAGACCGCTCGGCCACGCTACCCACACCAGTGTTCCTGGCATTTGTAGAATGCAGTGCACGACACAGCTTCCTGATCTGTTGCGACTGGTTGCTCGAACATCGCACCTCAAACGACTGCCCTTTTCGAATAGAGATTAACTACACAGGCAGCTGCCAGCGCCCTGGTGCGGCGGCATCGCGTGTTTATAAGGAATCGGTAGTGCCACCTGCAGCCTGAGGAACATGAGCACAAAATCAGGAGGGCACCGTGATTTCAATCACTGGGTCACTGTCGTCATTGCAGCGACAGCAAGGCAGAACTTTAAAAAGTGCCGTGACCCGGATTCGAGCCTGGGTTGTCGCGGCCACAACGCAATGTCCTGACCACTAGACGATCACGGCCACGGAGCCACCGCGGAATTCAACTCTCGCGACTGCAAGTGGCTGTGCACAGCAAAGCTCGGCCGACTGTGTCTCGCAACAGCTGTGTCAGACGCGGTCTCCATTATATGTATACTGGCAAACGAACGTGCCCGCGCTGATGGACACTGAGCAGAGTGGTTAGCTGCATTCAACCCCCGTGGCAATGTCTTGCAGTCCTCCAAGTCTGTTGGCCGCAGGTATGTGCCCGGATAAGAGGTGGACAGATGTCGCATCTCTCTCGCCGTCACTTGTGGCCGCGAATCATATTTTACGTAGTTTTCTGCAAGCGTCAGCGGAGCGTCAGTCGAGCTAAGTCGGGACAAGTCGCGTAAGAGGAGCAATGAAATGTGCATTTCCGGTACCGGGAATCGAACCCAGGCCTCCTGGGCGAGAGCCAGGCATCCCAGCCACTAGACGAGACCGGATAACGACACAAGCACTCCTCCAACAAACACGGCGAGCGTCCACCCGCTACTTGACGACAACTGCAAAAATTAACGCTTCCACTTCGTAGAACGGCATGCTCGGGACGTATCTCGTGGAGACGAACGCCAGCAATCATGAGACCAAACTGCGCCGGTGAATCCTGTTGTTACACCACGCACCACTGTGCTACGACAGTTGAAGAATGCGACGCTCACGCTTTGCTGCGCTTTTTCCTTCGCGGGAAATCAGTGCTCCTGCTTTCGAGACGGAAAACGTTGGCAGCGGTGGGATTCGAACCCACGCCTCCGAAGAGACTGGTGCCTGAAACCAGCGCCTTAGACCGCTCGGCCACGCTACCTACGCGACGCGGCGGTCACAGGAGCTGCGTTCTACCCCACGAGAACACACCGCAATGGCACAAAAACGAGAAGTAAAAATTGGCAGCGGTGGGATTCGAACCCACGCCTCCGAAGAGACTGGTGCCTTAAACCAGCGCCTTAGACCGCTCGGCCACGCTACCCACACCAGTGTTCCTGGCATTTGTAGAATGCAGTGCACGACACAGCTTCCTGATCTGTTGCGACTGGTTGCTCGAACATCGCACCTCAAACGACTGCCCTTTTCGAATAGAGATTAACTACACAGGCAGCTGCCAGCGCCCTGGTGCGGCGGCATCGCGTGTTTATAAGGAATCGGTAGTGCCACCTGCAGCCTGAGGAACATGAGCACAAAATCAGGAGGGCACCGTGATTTCAATCACTGGGTCACTGTCGTCATTGCAGCGACAGCAAGGCAGAACTTTAAAAAGTGCCGTGACCCGGATTCGAGCCTGGGTTGTCGCGGCCACAACGCAATGTCCTGACCACTAGACGATCACGGCCACGGAGCCACCGCGGAATTCAACTCTCGCGACTGCAAGTGGCTGTGCACAGCAAAGCTCGGCCGACTGTGTCTCGCAACAGCTGTGTCAGACGCGGTCTCCATTATATGTATACTGGCAAACGAACGTGCCCGCGCTGATGGACACTGAGCAGAGTGGTTAGCTGCATTCAACCCCCGTGGCAATGTCTTGCAGTCCTCCAAGTCTGTTGGCCGCAGGTATGTGCCCGGATAAGAGGTGGACAGATGTCGCATCTCTCTCGCCGTCACTTGTGGCCGCGAATCATATTTTACGTAGTTTTCTGCAAGCGTCAGCGGAGCGTCAGTCGAGCTAAGTCGGGACAAGTCGCGTAAGAGGAGCAATGAAATGTGCATTTCCGGTACCGGGAATCGAACCCAGGCCTCCTGGGCGAGAGCCAGGCATCCCAGCCACTAGACGAGACCGGATAACGACACAAGCACTCCTCCAACAAACACGGCGAGCGTCCACCCGCTACTTGACGACAACTGCAAAAATTAACGCTTCCACTTCGTAGAACGGCATGCTCGGGACGTATCTCGTGGAGACGAACGCCAGCAATCATGAGACCAAACTGCGCCGGTGAATCCTGTTGTTACACCACGCACCACTGTGCTACGACAGTTGAAGAATGCGACGCTCACGCTTTGCTGCGCTTTTTCCTTCGCGGGAAATCAGTGCTCCTGCTTTCGAGACGGAAAACGTTGGCAGCGGTGGGATTCGAACCCACGCCTCCGAAGAGACTGGTGCCTGAAACCAGCGCCTTATTTTTTTTTTTTTTTTTTTTTTAGGCGTACTACGGTAATTGCTGGCTTCTGGCGCAACTGGCGACTTCGCCGACTTGCCACTGACGCTGGTAGCAGGCCAACAGCCGACCAGTGCCCCTTCTCCCTTTGTCCCGGTGCTGACAGTAATTGCATCTCGTGCCTGTTTTCCCCGATTACGCTCGGTTGAAGCTCCGGAAGGAGGGCGACAAACGAGGGATGGAGGCCAAAACATGGAGGGTCGTGTGCGCAAAAACTTCCCTTCCGGTACCGGGAATCGAACCCGGGCCTCCTGGGTGAAAGCCAGGTATCCTAGCCACTTTTTTTTTTTTTTTTTTTTTTTTTTTTTTGTACCGAAGTCCGACGCCTTATCCATTTTGTTTTTTTTTTATTTACAATCCCCGGTGTAGGAGACCGATGCCTTATCTATTTTTTTTTCTTTTTTAATCACTCCTTTTTTTTGTTTGTTTTGGTCAGACGTTACCATTGTCTTTATTGTGTTCTGTTGGTTTTGTTATTTTCGTATATAATACCCTGTAGTGGCCGTAGTCATTTCTCAATGATCAATAATAGTTTACTGAGTCACTGTTGGCCATTGACTTCCTTATAGTTTCTGTCGTGTTGTGGTTCGTTGTTATCCTATGCCTGTTTTCTCGAAGACTATATTCAACATGTTGCCGTAGAGGTTTTTATGGTTACTGAATTGTTTGGATTCCCAGTAAGCTGATTCCATGTAGACCATGAAATCAATTGAATTGTCAGATCCATTTCTACCAATGACGTAATGTGTGTAGTGACCCATGAGCCACATGACAGTGTTATTTTTCCGTTCTGGGAAAAATATCTCTTCAGGCTGTAACAGCATTTGTGGCGTATAATTGCGGCCATCACTTCTGGTGAGGAGTGCCATCTTTCTTCTGATCCAAGTCCAATTGTGTACTAGTCCACTGCACGTGAATCTGTGTTGAAGTGTGTCCACTAATCCACACTTAATGCAGTGATGTGTATCACTGAGTCCTATTCGATAAAGTTTTTCATTGGTTGGCACAGTGTCGCTGACGACCTTGTACCAAGTGGAAGCCACGTCTGTTGAATGGATTTTGAGGCTAATATTTTTCCATACAGTACGCCATATGACGTTCGGATATTTGATTTCTATGGTATTTTGTGTATCCGATTTGTGCCATGTATTTAGAATCTCTCTTGTAGTTATATGTGACTTGTACACCGTGCCTGCCTCTAAGTAGCTGACCTCAATTTAAAATTCCTTGACATGCGTGAGTTTGTTGTTTAGTCGGCCCACATTCACCGGGGGTTGCAGGGAACCTGGCTGGACAATTGTGAAGAGTCTGGAGGTAATGTTATTTCTGTCCTTATTAATCATAAACAGGGTTCTTTTGACGTAAAGTGCAGATGCTGTTTTGACCAAATTAGTTAGCCCTAAACCGCCCATCATTCTTGCTTTGGTCACACTGTCGAGTCTAACTTTAAAAATGTTGACTTTCCACAAGTATCTATGGGCAAGTCGCATTACCTTTTTCACCTGTAATTTCGGTGCTGGGAATATTTGTGCTACAAAACAGGCTTTAGAAAACATGTAGGTGTTAATTAATTGAACTTTCTGCAATAAATTCGCGGATCGCCAACAAAGTTCGTTGAACGCACCCTGTATTTTGTTTGCCGTGTCCCGCCAATTTACTGCAGCCATCTTCATAGGACAATTGTTTATAGTAATACCTAGTGCTTTGTGGGAATCAACTAGTGTAGCCCATTGGCTGCGTACCCTGTCAAATCCTCTTAGGTTTAAGATTTTACTCTTACGTATGTTCACCTTTGCACCAGAGGCGCGGCTATATTGACGTATCGTCTCTTCCAGAATTGTAATGTCACCTCCGTGTCGAAGGACGACGCCCACGTCATCGGCATATGCTTTTGCTGTAAGCGTGACCCCGGATATAGTGACGCCACTTAATTTGTCTCTGAGTTGCCGTAGCAAAGGCTCAAGTGCAAGAACATACAAAAGCATTGATAATGGGCTCCCTTGTGGAACGCCCCTCTGTATATGAATAGTTTTCGTCGGCTGTCCGTTTACGTAAGCCTTTGCAGTTATGCCGGTCATCATCTGATGGATTACACTAACTGCTCGATCGTCAAAAGCCAGGTGTTTAAATATGAGATCCACGTACCGGTGGCTGACATGGTCAAATGCCTTGCAGAAATCGATGAAGTATAGCGCACACCTGATGTCGGTGACTGCGACGATAGAAACAAGGTCCCTGTATTCGGAGATGACTGACATGATTGTCCGGCCCGGGAAGCAGGCTTGATGGCCTTGTATTACTGTTCTGAGAAGTGGTGTGAGTCTCTCCTTAAGTGCTCGGGCAATGGTCTTGTAATCATAGTTCATCAACATTAATGGGCGAAAAGTATCGATTTTCTTTCGTCCTGTACTTTTCGGAATCAAGACCAGTTTTCCTTCCTTAAGTTCAGTTGGTAAGTCTCCTCCATGTAAGGTTTCGTTTATTACATCCGTGAATGTGGAACCAATTATATGCCAAAACTTTTGATAAAATTCTTTTGGTAATCCATCTGGACCCGCCGATTTGTTGGAAGGTGACGCCTTTACGAGATTAAATATTTCGTCCTCTGCAAATGCAGCAATCAGACAGTTGTTTTCTTCATTAGTGATCTTTTCCGTTAATAAGTGCAACATTTCAGTACTTGCAGTCTCGTCAGTCGGGTCTTTAGTGTAGAGGTGAGCGAAATGTTGTTGGATTGCGCGCACTATGTCATTTTGGTCTGTAAGTACAGTCCCGTCTTCGAGTGTGAGGTCTTCAATAAAACTGCGTCGCCTATTAAGTTGGTGTTTGATCAGGTGAAACATTGAAGTAGTTTCTTCTTGTAGTAGAGACTTTGCCTTTGATTTAAGCTTTAATCCCTCTAACTGCTGTCGTGTGATACTTAGAAGCTTCGCTTTTATTTTGCGAATTTGCTCTAGATGAGTATTAGCTACGTTGTGTTTGTCATGTAGTTCTCGCAATACCGTATAGTAAAATTCGATTGTCTTTTTGCCATCTCTAGTGTTTTGAAAACTGTATGATTTTAAGGTTTGCCTAAGTTTAGGTTTGGCAAACTTGACCCACCATTCGATTTTAGATCCGTATTTATGCACTGATTTCAAACATGCCGTCCATGTGGCTGTGACCCACTCTTCTAGTTCGTCATCATTGAGATGGGCAATGTTAAGCATCCACGGATGACGGTAAAATTTCGTAGGTTGCTTTGCTAAATTGATAGTCACAGAAAACCCACAGTGGTCCGAGCAGTATGTCGGGATTACTTCCACGTCCAACACGTTATGACTTAGATTCTCCGACACATACTGCCTATCTATCCGACTGCATGATGTCGAAGTGAAATGCGTGAATTTGACTAGCGTAGGGAATTTTACGTCCCATGCATCTTTGTACTTCATGTTTTTGATTAAGTCATGCAGCTCCTTGGAGTAGTTAAAATGCGGTACCTGATCTTTCCTGTTAACTACACAATTGAAGTCGCCACCAAGTATTACAGACGCAGGATTTTTCCTCAGCAAGTAGATTATGTCTTCCTTGAAGAATTGAGCTCTCGCAGCTCTGTTGGTGGTACCAGACGGTGCATAAACATTTACAACAGTGACATCAAATATTTGACAACTTAGGCCTCTTCCTGTAACTAGTTTATCCAACAACATCACCGGTATACCTTCACGAGTTAAAATTGCGGTTCCTGTATTTGCGTCCGGTAGGACATTATAAAATATTTGAAAACCGGGCACGGTGAAATCAGTGAATAACACTTCTTGCAACAAAGCAACATCCGCCTCTGTTTCATAGATAAATTGTTTTAACACAACTTGTTTCAAATCGGACGTTATCCTGTTAACGTTAATAGTTAATATTTTATAAGCTTGACTCATCCGAGAAGGTTAATGGTCATGTATGGTCGTCAAAGTAGAGTGAGTACAAAATCCGAGATTTACACTTCGCCCAATGTGTACAATGTTTGTATGGGAAGAAGATCCAGTCGGAAATCCGCTGCTACTTCACTACTGTTTGTGAAGCTGCGGAGGCTGTATGTCTATCTTTGCGAGTGTCTTGATCTACACTGACTGACACTTCAGGATTTCCAACTCCTTTACTGTCAGGTGATTTTTGCCGTTGTGTGCTCCCGTTGCGTTTCGCCTGCGCCCTGCCGACGTTGACGTTTGGCTGCGGCTTCAGGCGGCGCCGCTGTGTGTCTTGCGCGGTTCCGGCTGTATTTGGAATGCCTGTCCCTCGTGCAGGTCCCTCTTGTTTTTGGGCAGCACTGTGGGGGTCATTGAAGTCTTGAACGTGATCACTACTACCGACTTGATCAACAAGTTGCACCTTAGTGCCTTGTTCTACCGTAGGCGAGGAAGTGCCTTCAGTATGTGGAGCACATTCCTGATTCGTATTTTCGGGTCCTTCTGGAATTGATGCCTGCATGGCTCCCTCGACCGGTTCCATGTCAGCGACGACATCATTAGCTGATAATGGAACAGTGGCATGAGGGTGGCCTGTTGATTCCGCCTCCAGTGCAATGGCTGATTCGAGTGCGGGTTCATTACTGGCTTTTTGCTTTTGCACAGAGTGGGTGTGACCGGAACCTTCCTCATCTGAAGAAATATCGGCTGAGTCCCGAGGACGCTTATTGCCGGAGGCACTACGGTCACTAGCAGCAGGGGCAGATTGCTCCTCTACAATAGGCATTATCATTGCACTGTCGTTCACTAAAGTGGGATCTTGCACGGTATCGGAATTCAGAGAGACAACGGGCTGTTCTACATTACTTCGCATCAGGACATCACTAAATGTAAGCCGCTGTCGCTGTTGCAAATTGGTTTTTAAAACAAACATGCGACGGGGACAATCCTGCCTCAGGTGACCACTCTCGTTACAAATATGGCACGTGGGAATTTGTCCGGTATAGGTAACTAGCCCCTTGTATCCACTCACCATAATGTGCGACGGGATATTAACCTTTACTTCCATTTCAACGGATCGCACCCCGCTATAACACTGCAGCTTATGATCCCTGGACCACATTTCATTTCTAACAGACCTGACGTCACCGTACTTCGACAAAACCTCCTTCAGGTAGCAATTTTCAACTTCAGGTGGGAGATTGAATACACGGACATTTTTCAACTCTACATCAGCATTTGAAAGCGTAACGATACTCACAGTTCCGTTCCGATGGCGAAATTCAATGCGTCCCCCGAATTTCAGCAGCAGTCGCTCCATAATAACAGGATTGTGCAGCTTGACGAAGAAACAGTATTGTTCCAAATCGTAATAGGCAGTGTGGACCTGTTCTGTAGTTATCCCGATGACATCGACAATCCATTCGTGGATCTCGAGGGAGCTTGGTTGCAGAGCACGGGTTGACTTATCAAATTCAAATTTCAGGGTATTCTTCCTGGGACACTGACGAGACATATCGCTAATTAACCCTTAACGGGCTAACAGCATCGAACGTGAACACGAAAGACACAACAACACGCAGGCACAGAACAGTAGTACGACACGCGACGGACACAAACACCACTTGTAAACAATCGCTAGCTTGGCGGAGCGGACGGTACCTCCTCACACTAGCGCGTCTCAAGCGCAACTGCGCCTTAGACCGCTCGGCCACGCTACCTACGCGACGCGGCGGTCACAGGAGCTGCGTTCTACCCCACGAGAACACACCGCAATGGCACAAAAACGAGAAGTAAAAATTGGCAGCGGTGGGATTCGAACCCACGCCTCCGAAGAGACTGGTGCCTTAAACCAGCGCCTTAGACCGCTCGGCCACGCTACCCACACCAGTGTTCCTGGCATTTGTAGAATGCAGTGCACGACACAGCTTCCTGATCTGTTGCGACTGGTTGCTCGAACATCGCACCTCAAACGACTGCCCTTTTCGAATAGAGATTAACTACACAGGCAGCTGCCAGCGCCCTGGTGCGGCGGCATCGCGTGTTTATAAGGAATCGGTAGTGCCACCTGCAGCCTGAGGAACATGAGCACAAAATCAGGAGGGCACCGTGATTTCAATCACTGGGTCACTGTCGTCATTGCAGCGACAGCAAGGCAGAACTTTAAAAAGTGCCGTGACCCGGATTCGAGCCTGGGTTGTCGCGGCCACAACGCAATGTCCTGACCACTAGACGATCACGGCCACGGAGCCACCGCGGAATTCAACTCTCGCGACTGCAAGTGGCTGTGCACAGCAAAGCTCGGCCGACTGTGTCTCGCAACAGCTGTGTCAGACGCGGTCTCCATTATATGTATACTGGCAAACGAACGTGCCCGCGCTGATGGACACTGAGCAGAGTGGTTAGCTGCATTCAACCCCCGTGGCAATGTCTTGCAGTCCTCCAAGTCTGTTGGCCGCAGGTATGTGCCCGGATAAGAGGTGGACAGATGTCGCATCTCTCTCGCCGTCACTTGTGGCCGCGAATCATATTTTACGTAGTTTTCTGCAAGCGTCAGCGGAGCGTCAGTCGAGCTAAGTCGGGACAAGTCGCGTAAGAGGAGCAATGAAATGTGCATTTCCGGTACCGGGAATCGAACCCAGGCCTCCTGGGCGAGAGCCAGGCATCCCAGCCACTAGACGAGACCGGATAACGACACAAGCACTCCTCCAACAAACACGGCGAGCGTCCACCCGCTACTTGACGACAACTGCAAAAATTAACGCTTCCACTTCGTAGAACGGCATGCTCGGGACGTATCTCGTGGAGACGAACGCCAGCAATCATGAGACCAAACTGCGCCGGTGAATCCTGTTGTTACACCACGCACCACTGTGCTACGACAGTTGAAGAATGCGACGCTCACGCTTTGCTGCGCTTTTTCCTTCGCGGGAAATCAGTGCTCCTGCTTTCGAGACGGAAAACGTTGGCAGCGGTGGGATTCGAACCCACGCCTCCGAAGAGACTGGTGCCTGAAACCAGCGCCTTAGACCGCTCGGCCACGCTACCTACGCGACGCGGCGGTCACAGGAGCTGCGTTCTACCCCACGAGAACACACCGCAATGGCACAAAAACGAGAAGTAAAAATTGGCAGCGGTGGGATTCGAACCCACGCCTCCGAAGAGACTGGTGCCTTAAACCAGCGCCTTAGACCGCTCGGCCACGCTACCCACACCAGTGTTCCTGGCATTTGTAGAATGCAGTGCACGACACAGCTTCCTGATCTGTTGCGACTGGTTGCTCGAACATCGCACCTCAAACGACTGCCCTTTTCGAATAGAGATTAACTACACAGGCAGCTGCCAGCGCCCTGGTGCGGCGGCATCGCGTGTTTATAAGGAATCGGTAGTGCCACCTGCAGCCTGAGGAACATGAGCACAAAATCAGGAGGGCACCGTGATTTCAATCACTGGGTCACTGTCGTCATTGCAGCGACAGCAAGGCAGAACTTTAAAAAGTGCCGTGACCCGGATTCGAGCCTGGGTTGTCGCGGCCACAACGCAATGTCCTGACCACTAGACGATCACGGCCACGGAGCCACCGCGGAATTCAACTCTCGCGACTGCAAGTGGCTGTGCACAGCAAAGCTCGGCCGACTGTGTCTCGCAACAGCTGTGTCAGACGCGGTCTCCATTATATGTATACTGGCAAACGAACGTGCCCGCGCTGATGGACACTGAGCAGAGTGGTTAGCTGCATTCAACCCCCGTGGCAATGTCTTGCAGTCCTCCAAGTCTGTTGGCCGCAGGTATGTGCCCGGATAAGAGGTGGACAGATGTCGCATCTCTCTCGCCGTCACTTGTGGCCGCGAATCATATTTTACGTAGTTTTCTGCAAGCGTCAGCGGAGCGTCAGTCGAGCTAAGTCGGGACAAGTCGCGTAAGAGGAGCAATGAAATGTGCATTTCCGGTACCGGGAATCGAACCCAGGCCTCCTGGGCGAGAGCCAGGCATCCCAGCCACTAGACGAGACCGGATAACGACACAAGCACTCCTCCAACAAACACGGCGAGCGTCCACCCGCTACTTGACGACAACTGCAAAAATTAACGCTTCCACTTCGTAGAACGGCATGCTCGGGACGTATCTCGTGGAGACGAACGCCAGCAATCATGAGACCAAACTGCGCCGGTGAATCCTGTTGTTACACCACGCACCACTGTGCTACGACAGTTGAAGAATGCGACGCTCACGCTTTGCTGCGCTTTTTCCTTCGCGGGAAATCAGTGCTCCTGCTTTCGAGACGGAAAACGTTGGCAGCGGTGGGATTCGAACCCACGCCTCCGAAGAGACTGGTGCCTGAAACCAGCGCCTTAGACCGCTCGGCCACGCTACCTACGCGACGCGGCGGTCACAGGAGCTGCGTTCTACCCCACGAGAACACACCGCAATGGCACAAAAACGAGAAGTAAAAATTGGCAGCGGTGGGATTCGAACCCACGCCTCCGAAGAGACTGGTGCCTTAAACCAGCGCCTTAGACCGCTCGGCCACGCTACCCACACCAGTGTTCCTGGCATTTGTAGAATGCAGTGCACGACACAGCTTCCTGATCTGTTGCGACTGGTTGCTCGAACATCGCACCTCAAACGACTGCCCTTTTCGAATAGAGATTAACTACACAGGCAGCTGCCAGCGCCCTGGTGCGGCGGCATCGCGTGTTTATAAGGAATCGGTAGTGCCACCTGCAGCCTGAGGAACATGAGCACAAAATCAGGAGGGCACCGTGATTTCAATCACTGGGTCACTGTCGTCATTGCAGCGACAGCAAGGCAGAACTTTAAAAAGTGCCGTGACCCGGATTCGAGCCTGGGTTGTCGCGGCCACAACGCAATGTCCTGACCACTAGACGATCACGGCCACGGAGCCACCGCGGAATTCAACTCTCGCGACTGCAAGTGGCTGTGCACAGCAAAGCTCGGCCGACTGTGTCTCGCAACAGCTGTGTCAGACGCGGTCTCCATTATATGTATACTGGCAAACGAACGTGCCCGCGCTGATGGACACTGAGCAGAGTGGTTAGCTGCATTCAACCCCCGTGGCAATGTCTTGCAGTCCTCCAAGTCTGTTGGCCGCAGGTATGTGCCCGGATAAGAGGTGGACAGATGTCGCATCTCTCTCGCCGTCACTTGTGGCCGCGAATCATATTTTACGTAGTTTTCTGCAAGCGTCAGCGGAGCGTCAGTCGAGCTAAGTCGGGACAAGTCGCGTAAGAGGAGCAATGAAATGTGCATTTCCGGTACCGGGAATCGAACCCAGGCCTCCTGGGCGAGAGCCAGGCATCCCAGCCACTAGACGAGACCGGATAACGACACAAGCACTCCTCCAACAAACACGGCGAGCGTCCACCCGCTACTTGACGACAACTGCAAAAATTAACGCTTCCACTTCGTAGAACGGCATGCTCGGGACGTATCTCGTGGAGACGAACGCCAGCAATCATGAGACCAAACTGCGCCGGTGAATCCTGTTGTTACACCACGCACCACTGTGCTACGACAGTTGAAGAATGCGACGCTCACGCTTTGCTGCGCTTTTTCCTTCGCGGGAAATCAGTGCTCCTGCTTTCGAGACGGAAAACGTTGGCAGCGGTGGGATTCGAACCCACGCCTCCGAAGAGACTGGTGCCTGAAACCAGCGCCTTAGACCGCTCGGCCACGCTACCTACGCGACGCGGCGGTCACAGGAGCTGCGTTCTACCCCACGAGAACACACCGCAATGGCACAAAAACGAGAAGTAAAAATTGGCAGCGGTGGGATTCGAACCCACGCCTCCGAAGAGACTGGTGCCTTAAACCAGCGCCTTAGACCGCTCGGCCACGCTACCCACACCAGTGTTCCTGGCATTTGTAGAATGCAGTGCACGACACAGCTTCCTGATCTGTTGCGACTGGTTGCTCGAACATCGCACCTCAAACGACTGCCCTTTTCGAATAGAGATTAACTACACAGGCAGCTGCCAGCGCCCTGGTGCGGCGGCATCGCGTGTTTATAAGGAATCGGTAGTGCCACCTGCAGCCTGAGGAACATGAGCACAAAATCAGGAGGGCACCGTGATTTCAATCACTGGGTCACTGTCGTCATTGCAGCGACAGCAAGGCAGAACTTTAAAAAGTGCCGTGACCCGGATTCGAGCCTGGGTTGTCGCGGCCACAACGCAATGTCCTGACCACTAGACGATCACGGCCACGGAGCCACCGCGGAATTCAACTCTCGCGACTGCAAGTGGCTGTGCACAGCAAAGCTCGGCCGACTGTGTCTCGCAACAGCTGTGTCAGACGCGGTCTCCATTATATGTATACTGGCAAACGAACGTGCCCGCGCTGATGGACACTGAGCAGAGTGGTTAGCTGCATTCAACCCCCGTGGCAATGTCTTGCAGTCCTCCAAGTCTGTTGGCCGCAGGTATGTGCCCGGATAAGAGGTGGACAGATGTCGCATCTCTCTCGCCGTCACTTGTGGCCGCGAATCATATTTTACGTAGTTTTCTGCAAGCGTCAGCGGAGCGTCAGTCGAGCTAAGTCGGGACAAGTCGCGTAAGAGGAGCAATGAAATGTGCATTTCCGGTACCGGGAATCGAACCCAGGCCTCCTGGGCGAGAGCCAGGCATCCCAGCCACTAGACGAGACCGGATAACGACACAAGCACTCCTCCAACAAACACGGCGAGCGTCCACCCGCTACTTGACGACAACTGCAAAAATTAACGCTTCCACTTCGTAGAACGGCATGCTCGGGACGTATCTCGTGGAGACGAACGCCAGCAATCATGAGACCAAACTGCGCCGGTGAATCCTGTTGTTACACCACGCACCACTGTGCTACGACAGTTGAAGAATGCGACGCTCACGCTTTGCTGCGCTTTTTCCTTCGCGGGAAATCAGTGCTCCTGCTTTCGAGACGGAAAACGTTGGCAGCGGTGGGATTCGAACCCACGCCTCCGAAGAGACTGGTGCCTGAAACCAGCGCCTTAGACCGCTCGGCCACGCTACCTACGCGACGCGGCGGTCACAGGAGCTGCGTTCTACCCCACGAGAACACACCGCAATGGCACAAAAACGAGAAGTAAAAATTGGCAGCGGTGGGATTCGAACCCACGCCTCCGAAGAGACTGGTGCCTTAAACCAGCGCCTTAGACCGCTCGGCCACGCTACCCACACCAGTGTTCCTGGCATTTGTAGAATGCAGTGCACGACACAGCTTCCTGATCTGTTGCGACTGGTTGCTCGAACATCGCACCTCAAACGACTGCCCTTTTCGAATAGAGATTAACTACACAGGCAGCTGCCAGCGCCCTGGTGCGGCGGCATCGCGTGTTTATAAGGAATCGGTAGTGCCACCTGCAGCCTGAGGAACATGAGCACAAAATCAGGAGGGCACCGTGATTTCAATCACTGGGTCACTGTCGTCATTGCAGCGACAGCAAGGCAGAACTTTAAAAAGTGCCGTGACCCGGATTCGAGCCTGGGTTGTCGCGGCCACAACGCAATGTCCTGACCACTAGACGATCACGGCCACGGAGCCACCGCGGAATTCAACTCTCGCGACTGCAAGTGGCTGTGCACAGCAAAGCTCGGCCGACTGTGTCTCGCAACAGCTGTGTCAGACGCGGTCTCCATTATATGTATACTGGCAAACGAACGTGCCCGCGCTGATGGACACTGAGCAGAGTGGTTAGCTGCATTCAACCCCCGTGGCAATGTCTTGCAGTCCTCCAAGTCTGTTGGCCGCAGGTATGTGCCCGGATAAGAGGTGGACAGATGTCGCATCTCTCTCGCCGTCACTTGTGGCCGCGAATCATATTTTACGTAGTTTTCTGCAAGCGTCAGCGGAGCGTCAGTCGAGCTAAGTCGGGACAAGTCGCGTAAGAGGAGCAATGAAATGTGCATTTCCGGTACCGGGAATCGAACCCAGGCCTCCTGGGCGAGAGCCAGGCATCCCAGCCACTAGACGAGACCGGATAACGACACAAGCACTCCTCCAACAAACACGGCGAGCGTCCACCCGCTACTTGACGACAACTGCAAAAATTAACGCTTCCACTTCGTAGAACGGCATGCTCGGGACGTATCTCGTGGAGACGAACGCCAGCAATCATGAGACCAAACTGCGCCGGTGAATCCTGTTGTTACACCACGCACCACTGTGCTACGACAGTTGAAGAATGCGACGCTCACGCTTTGCTGCGCTTTTTCCTTCGCGGGAAATCAGTGCTCCTGCTTTCGAGACGGAAAACGTTGGCAGCGGTGGGATTCGAACCCACGCCTCCGAAGAGACTGGTGCCTGAAACCAGCGCCTTAGACCGCTCGGCCACGCTACCTACGCGACGCGGCGGTCACAGGAGCTGCGTTCTACCCCACGAGAACACACCGCAATGGCACAAAAACGAGAAGTAAAAATTGGCAGCGGTGGGATTCGAACCCACGCCTCCGAAGAGACTGGTGCCTTAAACCAGCGCCTTAGACCGCTCGGCCACGCTACCCACACCAGTGTTCCTGGCATTTGTAGAATGCAGTGCACGACACAGCTTCCTGATCTGTTGCGACTGGTTGCTCGAACATCGCACCTCAAACGACTGCCCTTTTCGAATAGAGATTAACTACACAGGCAGCTGCCAGCGCCCTGGTGCGGCGGCATCGCGTGTTTATAAGGAATCGGTAGTGCCACCTGCAGCCTGAGGAACATGAGCACAAAATCAGGAGGGCACCGTGATTTCAATCACTGGGTCACTGTCGTCATTGCAGCGACAGCAAGGCAGAACTTTAAAAAGTGCCGTGACCCGGATTCGAGCCTGGGTTGTCGCGGCCACAACGCAATGTCCTGACCACTAGACGATCACGGCCACGGAGCCACCGCGGAATTCAACTCTCGCGACTGCAAGTGGCTGTGCACAGCAAAGCTCGGCCGACTGTGTCTCGCAACAGCTGTGTCAGACGCGGTCTCCATTATATGTATACTGGCAAACGAACGTGCCCGCGCTGATGGACACTGAGCAGAGTGGTTAGCTGCATTCAACCCCCGTGGCAATGTCTTGCAGTCCTCCAAGTCTGTTGGCCGCAGGTATGTGCCCGGATAAGAGGTGGACAGATGTCGCATCTCTCTCGCCGTCACTTGTGGCCGCGAATCATATTTTACGTAGTTTTCTGCAAGCGTCAGCGGAGCGTCAGTCGAGCTAAGTCGGGACAAGTCGCGTAAGAGGAGCAATGAAATGTGCATTTCCGGTACCGGGAATCGAACCCAGGCCTCCTGGGCGAGAGCCAGGCATCCCAGCCACTAGACGAGACCGGATAACGACACAAGCACTCCTCCAACAAACACGGCGAGCGTCCACCCGCTACTTGACGACAACTGCAAAAATTAACGCTTCCACTTCGTAGAACGGCATGCTCGGGACGTATCTCGTGGAGACGAACGCCAGCAATCATGAGACCAAACTGCGCCGGTGAATCCTGTTGTTACACCACGCACCACTGTGCTACGACAGTTGAAGAATGCGACGCTCACGCTTTGCTGCGCTTTTTCCTTCGCGGGAAATCAGTGCTCCTGCTTTCGAGACGGAAAACGTTGGCAGCGGTGGGATTCGAACCCACGCCTCCGAAGAGACTGGTGCCTGAAACCAGCGCCTTAGACCGCTCGGCCACGCTACCTACGCGACGCGGCGGTCACAGGAGCTGCGTTCTACCCCACGAGAACACACCGCAATGGCACAAAAACGAGAAGTAAAAATTGGCAGCGGTGGGATTCGAACCCACGCCTCCGAAGAGACTGGTGCCTTAAACCAGCGCCTTAGACCGCTCGGCCACGCTACCCACACCAGTGTTCCTGGCATTTGTAGAATGCAGTGCACGACACAGCTTCCTGATCTGTTGCGACTGGTTGCTCGAACATCGCACCTCAAACGACTGCCCTTTTCGAATAGAGATTAACTACACAGGCAGCTGCCAGCGCCCTGGTGCGGCGGCATCGCGTGTTTATAAGGAATCGGTAGTGCCACCTGCAGCCTGAGGAACATGAGCACAAAATCAGGAGGGCACCGTGATTTCAATCACTGGGTCACTGTCGTCATTGCAGCGACAGCAAGGCAGAACTTTAAAAAGTGCCGTGACCCGGATTCGAGCCTGGGTTGTCGCGGCCACAACGCAATGTCCTGACCACTAGACGATCACGGCCACGGAGCCACCGCGGAATTCAACTCTCGCGACTGCAAGTGGCTGTGCACAGCAAAGCTCGGCCGACTGTGTCTCGCAACAGCTGTGTCAGACGCGGTCTCCATTATATGTATACTGGCAAACGAACGTGCCCGCGCTGATGGACACTGAGCAGAGTGGTTAGCTGCATTCAACCCCCGTGGCAATGTCTTGCAGTCCTCCAAGTCTGTTGGCCGCAGGTATGTGCCCGGATAAGAGGTGGACAGATGTCGCATCTCTCTCGCCGTCACTTGTGGCCGCGAATCATATTTTACGTAGTTTTCTGCAAGCGTCAGCGGAGCGTCAGTCGAGCTAAGTCGGGACAAGTCGCGTAAGAGGAGCAATGAAATGTGCATTTCCGGTACCGGGAATCGAACCCAGGCCTCCTGGGCGAGAGCCAGGCATCCCAGCCACTAGACGAGACCGGATAACGACACAAGCACTCCTCCAACAAACACGGCGAGCGTCCACCCGCTACTTGACGACAACTGCAAAAATTAACGCTTCCACTTCGTAGAACGGCATGCTCGGGACGTATCTCGTGGAGACGAACGCCAGCAATCATGAGACCAAACTGCGCCGGTGAATCCTGTTGTTACACCACGCACCACTGTGCTACGACAGTTGAAGAATGCGACGCTCACGCTTTGCTGCGCTTTTTCCTTCGCGGGAAATCAGTGCTCCTGCTTTCGAGACGGAAAACGTTGGCAGCGGTGGGATTCGAACCCACGCCTCCGAAGAGACTGGTGCCTGAAACCAGCGCCTTAGACCGCTCGGCCACGCTACCTACGCGACGCGGCGGTCACAGGAGCTGCGTTCTACCCCACGAGAACACACCGCAATGGCACAAAAACGAGAAGTAAAAATTGGCAGCGGTGGGATTCGAACCCACGCCTCCGAAGAGATTGGTGCCTTAAACCAGCGCCTTAGACCGCTCGGCCACGCTACCCACACCAGTGTTCCTGGCATTTGTAGAATGCAGTGCACGACACAGCTTCCTGATCTGTTGCGACTGGTTGCTCGAACATCGCACCTCAAACGACTGCCCTTTTCGAATAGAGATTAACTACACAGGCAGCTGCCAGCGCCCTGGTGCGGCGGCATCGCGTGTTTATAAGGAATCGGTAGTGCCACCTGCAGCCTGAGGAACATGAGCACAAAATCAGGAGGGCACCGTGATTTCAATCACTGGGTCACTGTCGTCATTGCAGCGACAGCAAGGCAGAACTTTAAAAAGTGCCGTGACCCGGATTCGAGCCTGGGTTGTCGCGGCCACAACGCAATGTCCTGACCACTAGACGATCACGGCCACGGAGCCACCGCGGAATTCAACTCTCGCGACTGCAAGTGGCTGTGCACAGCAAAGCTCGGCCGACTGTGTCTCGCAACAGCTGTGTCAGACGCGGTCTCCATTATATGTATACTGGCAAACGAACGTGCCCGCGCTGATGGACACTGAGCAGAGTGGTTAGCTGCATTCAACCCCCGTGGCAATGTCTTGCAGTCCTCCAAGTCTGTTGGCCGCAGGTATGTGCCCGGATAAGAGGTGGACAGATGTCGCATCTCTCTCGCCGTCACTTGTGGCCGCGAATCATATTTTACGTAGTTTTCTGCAAGCGTCAGCGGAGCGTCAGTCGAGCTAAGTCGGGACAAGTCGCGTAAGAGGAGCAATGAAATGTGCATTTCCGGTACCGGGAATCGAACCCAGGCCTCCTGGGCGAGAGCCAGGCATCCCAGCCACTAGACGAGACCGGATAACGACACAAGCACTCCTCCAACAAACACGGCGAGCGTCCACCCGCTACTTGACGACAACTGCAAAAATTAACGCTTCCACTTCGTAGAACGGCATGCTCGGGACGTATCTCGTGGAGACGAACGCCAGCAATCATGAGACCAAACTGCGCCGGTGAATCCTGTTGTTACACCACGCACCACTGTGCTACGACAGTTGAAGAATGCGACGCTCACGCTTTGCTGCGCTTTTTCCTTCGCGGGAAATCAGTGCTCCTGCTTTCGAGACGGAAAACGTTGGCAGCGGTGGGATTCGAACCCACGCCTCCGAAGAGACTGGTGCCTGAAACCAGCGCCTTAGACCGCTCGGCCACGCTACCTACGCGACGCGGCGGTCACAGGAGCTGCGTTCTACCCCACGAGAACACACCGCAATGGCACAAAAACGAGAAGTAAAAATTGGCAGCGGTGGGATTCGAACCCACGCCTCCGAAGAGACTGGTGCCTTAAACCAGCGCCTTAGACCGCTCGGCCACGCTACCCACACCAGTGTTCCTGGCATTTGTAGAATGCAGTGCACGACACAGCTTCCTGATCTGTTGCGACTGGTTGCTCGAACATCGCACCTCAAACGACTGCCCTTTTCGAATAGAGATTAACTACACAGGCAGCTGCCAGCGCCCTGGTGCGGCGGCATCGCGTGTTTATAAGGAATCGGTAGTGCCACCTGCAGCCTGAGGAACATGAGCACAAAATCAGGAGGGCACCGTGATTTCAATCACTGGGTCACTGTCGTCATTGCAGCGACAGCAAGGCAGAACTTTAAAAAGTGCCGTGACCCGGATTCGAGCCTGGGTTGTCGCGGCCACAACGCAATGTCCTGACCACTAGACGATCACGGCCACGGAGCCACCGCGGAATTCAACTCTCGCGACTGCAAGTGGCTGTGCACAGCAAAGCTCGGCCGACTGTGTCTCGCAACAGCTGTGTCAGACGCGGTCTCCATTATATGTATACTGGCAAACGAACGTGCCCGCGCTGATGGACACTGAGCAGAGTGGTTAGCTGCATTCAACCCCCGTGGCAATGTCTTGCAGTCCTCCAAGTCTGTTGGCCGCAGGTATGTGCCCGGATAAGAGGTGGACAGATGTCGCATCTCTCTCGCCGTCACTTGTGGCCGCGAATCATATTTTACGTAGTTTTCTGCAAGCGTCAGCGGAGCGTCAGTCGAGCTAAGTCGGGACAAGTCGCGTAAGAGGAGCAATGAAATGTGCATTTCCGGTACCGGGAATCGAACCCAGGCCTCCTGGGCGAGAGCCAGGCATCCCAGCCACTAGACGAGACCGGATAACGACACAAGCACTCCTCCAACAAACACGGCGAGCGTCCACCCGCTACTTGACGACAACTGCAAAAATTAACGCTTCCACTTCGTAGAACGGCATGCTCGGGACGTATCTCGTGGAGACGAACGCCAGCAATCATGAGACCAAACTGCGCCGGTGAATCCTGTTGTTACACCACGCACCACTGTGCTACGACAGTTGAAGAATGCGACGCTCACGCTTTGCTGCGCTTTTTCCTTCGCGGGAAATCAGTGCTCCTGCTTTCGAGACGGAAAACGTTGGCAGCGGTGGGATTCGAACCCACGCCTCCGAAGAGACTGGTGCCTGAAACCAGCGCCTTAGACCGCTCGGCCACGCTACCTACGCGACGCGGCGGTCACAGGAGCTGCGTTCTACCCCACGAGAACACACCGCAATGGCACAAAAACGAGAAGTAAAAATTGGCAGCGGTGGGATTCGAACCCACGCCTCCGAAGAGACTGGTGCCTTAAACCAGCGCCTTAGACCGCTCGGCCACGCTACCCACACCAGTGTTCCTGGCATTTGTAGAATGCAGTGCACGACACAGCTTCCTGATCTGTTGCGACTGGTTGCTCGAACATCGCACCTCAAACGACTGCCCTTTTCGAATAGAGATTAACTACACAGGCAGCTGCCAGCGCCCTGGTGCGGCGGCATCGCGTGTTTATAAGGAATCGGTAGTGCCACCTGCAGCCTGAGGAACATGAGCACAAAATCAGGAGGGCACCGTGATTTCAATCACTGGGTCACTGTCGTCATTGCAGCGACAGCAAGGCAGAACTTTAAAAAGTGCCGTGACACGGATTCGAGCCTGGGTTGTCGCGGCCACAACGCAATGTCCTGACCACTAGACGATCACGGCCACGGAGCCACCGCGGAATTCAACTCTCGCGACTGCAAGTGGCTGTGCACAGCAAAGCTCGGCCGACTGTGTCTCGCAACAGCTGTGTCAGACGCGGTCTCCATTATATGTATACTGGCAAACGAACGTGCCCTCGCTGATGGACACTGAGCAGAGTGGTTAGCTGCATTCAACCCCCGTGGCAATGTCTTGCAGTCCTCCAAGTCTGTTGGCCGCAGGTATGTGCCCGGATAAGAGGTGGACAGATGTCGCATCTCTCTCGCCGTCACTTGTGGCCGCGAATCATATTTTACGTAGTTTTCTGCAAGCGTCAGCGGAGCGTCAGTCGAGCTAAGTCGGGACAAGTCGCGTAAGAGGAGCAATGAAATGTGCATTTCCGGTACCGGGAATCGAACCCAGGCCTCCTGGGCGAGAGCCAGGCATCCCAGCCACTAGACGAGACCGGATAACGACACAAGCACTCCTCCAACAAACACGGCGAGCGTCCACCCGCTACTTGACGACAACTGCAAAAATTAACGCTTCCACTTCGTAGAACGGCATGCTCGGGACGTATCTCGTGGAGACGAACGCCAGCAATCATGAGACCAAACTGCGCCGGTGAATCCTGTTGTTACACCACGCACCACTGTGCTACGACAGTTGAAGAATGCGACGCTCACGCTTTGCTGCGCTTTTTCCTTCGCGGGAAATCAGTGCTCCTGCTTTCGAGACGGAAAACGTTGGCAGCGGTGGGATTCGAACCCACGCCTCCGAAGAGACTGGTGCCTGAAACCAGCGCCTTAGACCGCTCGGCCACGCTACCTACGCGACGCGGCGGTCACAGGAGCTGCGTTCTACCCCACGAGAACACACCGCAATGGCACAAAAACGAGAAGTAAAAATTGGCAGCGGTGGGATTCGAACCCACGCCTCCGAAGAGATTGGTGCCTTAAACCAGCGCCTTAGACCGCTCGGCCACGCTACCCACACCAGTGTTCCTGGCATTTGTAGAATGCAGTGCACGACACAGCTTCCTGATCTGTTGCGACTGGTTGCTCGAACATCGCACCTCAAACGACTGCCCTTTTCGAATAGAGATTAACTACACAGGCAGCTGCCAGCGCCCTGGTGCGGCGGCATCGCGTGTTTATAAGGAATCGGTAGTGCCACCTGCAGCCTGAGGAACATGAGCACAAAATCAGGAGGGCACCGTGATTTCAATCACTGGGTCACTGTCGTCATTGCAGCGACAGCAAGGCAGAACTTTAAAAAGTGCCGTGACCCGGATTCGAGCCTGGGTTGTCGCGGCCACAACGCAATGTCCTGACCACTAGACGATCACGGCCACGGAGCCACCGCGGAATTCAACTCTCGCGACTGCAAGTGGCTGTGCACAGCAAAGCTCGGCCGACTGTGTCTCGCAACAGCTGTGTCAGACGCGGTCTCCATTATATGTATACTGGCAAACGAACGTGCCCGCGCTGATGGACACTGAGCAGAGTGGTTAGCTGCATTCAACCCCCGTGGCAATGTCTTGCAGTCCTCCAAGTCTGTTGGCCGCAGGTATGTGCCCGGATAAGAGGTGGACAGATGTCGCATCTCTCTCGCCGTCACTTGTGGCCGCGAATCATATTTTACGTAGTTTTCTGCAAGCGTCAGCGGAGCGTCAGTCGAGCTAAGTCGGGACAAGTCGCGTAAGAGGAGCAATGAAATGTGCATTTCCGGTACCGGGAATCGAACCCAGGCCTCCTGGGCGAGAGCCAGGCATCCCAGCCACTAGACGAGACCGGATAACGACACAAGCACTCCTCCAACAAACACGGCGAGCGTCCACCCGCTACTTGACGACAACTGCAAAAATTAACGCTTCCACTTCGTAGAACGGCATGCTCGGGACGTATCTCGTGGAGACGAACGCCAGCAATCATGAGACCAAACTGCGCCGGTGAATCCTGTTGTTACACCACGCACCACTGTGCTACGACAGTTGAAGAATGCGACGCTCACGCTTTGCTGCGCTTTTTCCTTCGCGGGAAATCAGTGCTCCTGCTTTCGAGACGGAAAACGTTGGCAGCGGTGGGATTCGAACCCACGCCTCCGAAGAGACTGGTGCCTGAAACCAGCGCCTTAGACCGCTCGGCCACGCTACCTACGCGACGCGGCGGTCACAGGAGCTGCGTTCTACCCCACGAGAACACACCGCAATGGCACAAAAACGAGAAGTAAAAATTGGCAGCGGTGGGATTCGAACCCACGCCTCCGAAGAGACTGGTGCCTTAAACCAGCGCCTTAGACCGCTCGGCCACGCTACCCACACCAGTGTTCCTGGCATTTGTAGAATGCAGTGCACGACACAGCTTCCTGATCTGTTGCGACTGGTTGCTCGAACATCGCACCTCAAACGACTGCCCTTTTCGAATAGAGATTAACTACACAGGCAGCTGCCAGCGCCCTGGTGCGGCGGCATCGCGTGTTTATAAGGAATCGGTAGTGCCACCTGCAGCCTGAGGAACATGAGCACAAAATCAGGAGGGCACCGTGATTTCAATCACTGGGTCACTGTCGTCATTGCAGCGACAGCAAGGCAGAACTTTAAAAAGTGCCGTGACCCGGATTCGAGCCTGGGTTGTCGCGGCCACAACGCAATGTCCTGACCACTAGACGATCACGGCCACGGAGCCACCGCGGAATTCAACTCTCGCGACTGCAAGTGGCTGTGCACAGCAAAGCTCGGCCGACTGTGTCTCGCAACAGCTGTGTCAGACGCGGTCTCCATTATATGTATACTGGCAAACGAACGTGCCCGCGCTGATGGACACTGAGCAGAGTGGTTAGCTGCATTCAACCCCCGTGGCAATGTCTTGCAGTCCTCCAAGTCTGTTGGCCGCAGGTATGTGCCCGGATAAGAGGTGGACAGATGTCGCATCTCTCTCGCCGTCACTTGTGGCCGCGAATCATATTTTACGTAGTTTTCTGCAAGCGTCAGCGGAGCGTCAGTCGAGCTAAGTCGGGACAAGTCGCGTAAGAGGAGCAATGAAATGTGCATTTCCGGTACCGGGAATCGAACCCAGGCCTCCTGGGCGAGAGCCAGGCATCCCAGCCACTAGACGAGACCGGATAACGACACAAGCACTCCTCCAACAAACACGGCGAGCGTCCACCCGCTACTTGACGACAACTGCAAAAATTAACGCTTCCACTTCGTAGAACGGCATGCTCGGGACGTATCTCGTGGAGACGAACGCCAGCAATCATGAGACCAAACTGCGCCGGTGAATCCTGTTGTTACACCACGCACCACTGTGCTACGACAGTTGAAGAATGCGACGCTCACGCTTTGCTGCGCTTTTTCCTTCGCGGGAAATCAGTGCTCCTGCTTTCGAGACGGAAAACGTTGGCAGCGGTGGGATTCGAACCCACGCCTCCGAAGAGACTGGTGCCTGAAACCAGCGCCTTAGACCGCTCGGCCACGCTACCTACGCGACGCGGCGGTCACAGGAGCTGCGTTCTACCCCACGAGAACACACCGCAATGGCACAAAAACGAGAAGTAAAAATTGGCAGCGGTGGGATTCGAACCCACGCCTCCGAAGAGACTGGTGCCTTAAACCAGCGCCTTAGACCGCTCGGCCACGCTACCCACACCAGTGTTCCTGGCATTTGTAGAATGCAGTGCACGACACAGCTTCCTGATCTGTTGCGACTGGTTGCTCGAACATCGCACCTCAAACGACTGCCCTTTTCGAATAGAGATTAACTACACAGGCAGCTGCCAGCGCCCTGGTGCGGCGGCATCGCGTGTTTATAAGGAATCGGTAGTGCCACCTGCAGCCTGAGGAACATGAGCACAAAATCAGGAGGGCACCGTGATTTCAATCACTGGGTCACTGTCGTCATTGCAGCGACAGCAAGGCAGAACTTTAAAAAGTGCCGTGACACGGATTCGAGCCTGGGTTGTCGCGGCCACAACGCAATGTCCTGACCACTAGACGATCACGGCCACGGAGCCACCGCGGAATTCAACTCTCGCGACTGCAAGTGGCTGTGCACAGCAAAGCTCGGCCGACTGTGTCTCGCAACAGCTGTGTCAGACGCGGTCTCCATTATATGTATACTGGCAAACGAACGTGCCCTCGCTGATGGACACTGAGCAGAGTGGTTAGCTGCATTCAACCCCCGTGGCAATGTCTTGCAGTCCTCCAAGTCTGTTGGCCGCAGGTATGTGCCCGGATAAGAGGTGGACAGATGTCGCATCTCTCTCGCCGTCACTTGTGGCCGCGAATCATATTTTACGTAGTTTTCTGCAAGCGTCAGCGGAGCGTCAGTCGAGCTAAGTCGGGACAAGTCGCATAAGAGGAGCAATGAAATGTGCATTTCCGGTACCGGGAATCGAACCCAGGCCTCCTGGGCGAGAGCCAGGCATCCCAGCCACTAGACGAGACCGGATAACGACACAAGCACTCCTCCAACAAACACGGCGAGCGTCCACCCGCTACTTGACGACAACTGCAAAAATTAACGCTTCCACTTCGTAGAACGGCATGCTCGGGACGTATCTCGTGGAGACGAACGCCAGCAATCATGAGACCAAACTGCGCCGGTGAATCCTGTTGTTACACCACGCACCACTGTGCTACGACAGTTGAAGAATGCGACGCTCACGCTTTGCTGCGCTTTTTCCTTCGCGGGAAATCAGTGCTCCTGCTTTCGAGACGGAAAACGTTGGCAGCGGTGGGATTCGAACCCACGCCTCCGAAGAGACTGGTGCCTGAAACCAGCGCCTTAGACCGCTCGGCCACGCTACCTACGCGACGCGGCGGTCACAGGAGCTGCGTTCTACCCCACGAGAACACACCGCAATGGCACAAAAACGAGAAGTAAAAATTGGCAGCGGTGGGATTCGAACCCACGCCTCCGAAGAGACTGGTGCCTTAAACCAGCGCCTTAGACCGCTCGGCCACGCTACCCACACCAGTGTTCCTGGCATTTGTAGAATGCAGTGCACGACACAGCTTCCTGATCTGTTGCGACTGGTTGCTCGAACATCGCACCTCAAACGACTGCCCTTTTCGAATAGAGATTAACTACACAGGCAGCTGCCAGCGCCCTGGTGCGGCGGCATCGCGTGTTTATAAGGAATCGGTAGTGCCACCTGCAGCCTGAGGAACATGAGCACAAAATCAGGAGGGCACCGTGATTTCAATCACTGGGTCACTGTCGTCATTGCAGCGACAGCAAGGCAGAACTTTAAAAAGTGCCGTGACCCGGATTCGAGCCTGGGTTGTCGCGGCCACAACGCAATGTCCTGACCACTAGACGATCACGGCCACGGAGCCACCGCGGAATTCAACTCTCGCGACTGCAAGTGGCTGTGCACAGCAAAGCTCGGCCGACTGTGTCTCGCAACAGCTGTGTCAGACGCGGTCTCCATTATATGTATACTGGCAAACGAACGTGCCCGCGCTGATGGACACTGAGCAGAGTGGTTAGCTGCATTCAACCCCCGTGGCAATGTCTTGCAGTCCTCCAAGTCTGTTGGCCGCAGGTATGTGCCCGGATAAGAGGTGGACAGATGTCGCATCTCTCTCGCCGTCACTTGTGGCCGCGAATCATATTTTACGTAGTTTTCTGCAAGCGTCAGCGGAGCGTCAGTCGAGCTAAGTCGGGACAAGTCGCGTAAGAGGAGCAATGAAATGTGCATTTCCGGTACCGGGAATCGAACCCAGGCCTCCTGGGCGAGAGCCAGGCATCCCAGCCACTAGACGAGACCGGATAACGACACAAGCACTCCTCCAACAAACACGGCGAGCGTCCACCCGCTACTTGACGACAACTGCAAAAATTAACGCTTCCACTTCGTAGAACGGCATGCTCGGGACGTATCTCGTGGAGACGAACGCCAGCAATCATGAGACCAAACTGCGCCGGTGAATCCTGTTGTTACACCACGCACCACTGTGCTACGACAGTTGAAGAATGCGACGCTCACGCTTTGCTGCGCTTTTTCCTTCGCGGGAAATCAGTGCTCCTGCTTTCGAGACGGAAAACGTTGGCAGCGGTGGGATTCGAACCCACGCCTCCGAAGAGACTGGTGCCTGAAACCAGCGCCTTAGACCGCTCGGCCACGCTACCTACGCGACGCGGCGGTCACAGGAGCTGCGTTCTACCCCACGAGAACACACCGCAATGGCACAAAAACGAGAAGTAAAAATTGGCAGCGGTGGGATTCGAACCCACGCCTCCGAAGAGACTGGTGCCTTAAACCAGCGCCTTAGACCGCTCGGCCACGCTACCCACACCAGTGTTCCTGGCATTTGTAGAATGCAGTGCACGACACAGCTTCCTGATCTGTTGCGACTGGTTGCTCGAACATCGCACCTCAAACGACTGCCCTTTTCGAATAGAGATTAACTACACAGGCAGCTGCCAGCGCCCTGGTGCGGCGGCATCGCGTGTTTATAAGGAATCGGTAGTGCCACCTGCAGCCTGAGGAACATGAGCACAAAATCAGGAGGGCACCGTGATTTCAATCACTGGGTCACTGTCGTCATTGCAGCGACAGCAAGGCAGAACTTTAAAAAGTGCCGTGACCCGGATTCGAGCCTGGGTTGTCGCGGCCACAACGCAATGTCCTGACCACTAGACGATCACGGCCACGGAGCCACCGCGGAATTCAACTCTCGCGACTGCAAGTGGCTGTGCACAGCAAAGCTCGGCCGACTGTGTCTCGCAACAGCTGTGTCAGACGCGGTCTCCATTATATGTATACTGGCAAACGAACGTGCCCGCGCTGATGGACACTGAGCAGAGTGGTTAGCTGCATTCAACCCCCGTGGCAATGTCTTGCAGTCCTCCAAGTCTGTTGGCCGCAGGTATGTGCCCGGATAAGAGGTGGACAGATGTCGCATCTCTCTCGCCGTCACTTGTGGCCGCGAATCATATTTTACGTAGTTTTCTGCAAGCGTCAGCGGAGCGTCAGTCGAGCTAAGTCGGGACAAGTCGCGTAAGAGGAGCAATGAAATGTGCATTTCCGGTACCGGGAATCGAACCCAGGCCTCCTGGGCGAGAGCCAGGCATCCCAGCCACTAGACGAGACCGGATAACGACACAAGCACTCCTCCAACAAACACGGCGAGCGTCCACCCGCTACTTGACGACAACTGCAAAAATTAACGCTTCCACTTCGTAGAACGGCATGCTCGGGACGTATCTCGTGGAGACGAACGCCAGCAATCATGAGACCAAACTGCGCCGGTGAATCCTGTTGTTACACCACGCACCACTGTGCTACGACAGTTGAAGAATGCGACGCTCACGCTTTGCTGCGCTTTTTCCTTCGCGGGAAATCAGTGCTCCTGCTTTCGAGACGGAAAACGTTGGCAGCGGTGGGATTCGAACCCACGCCTCCGAAGAGACTGGTGCCTGAAACCAGCGCCTTAGACCGCTCGGCCACGCTACCTACGCGACGCGGCGGTCACAGGAGCTGCGTTCTACCCCACGAGAACACACCGCAATGGCACAAAAACGAGAAGTAAAAATTGGCAGCGGTGGGATTCGAACCCACGCCTCCGAAGAGACTGGTGCCTTAAACCAGCGCCTTAGACCGCTCGGCCACGCTACCCACACCAGTGTTCCTGGCATTTGTAGAATGCAGTGCACGACACAGCTTCCTGATCTGTTGCGACTGGTTGCTCGAACATCGCACCTCAAACGACTGCCCTTTTCGAATAGAGATTAACTACACAGGCAGCTGCCAGCGCCCTGGTGCGGCGGCATCGCGTGTTTATAAGGAATCGGTAGTGCCACCTGCAGCCTGAGGAACATGAGCACAAAATCAGGAGGGCACCGTGATTTCAATCACTGGGTCACTGTCGTCATTGCAGCGACAGCAAGGCAGAACTTTAAAAAGTGCCGTGACCCGGATTCGAGCCTGGGTTGTCGCGGCCACAACGCAATGTCCTGACCACTAGACGATCACGGCCACGGAGCCACCGCGGAATTCAACTCTCGCGACTGCAAGTGGCTGTGCACAGCAAAGCTCGGCCGACTGTGTCTCGCAACAGCTGTGTCAGACGCGGTCTCCATTATATGTATACTGGCAAACGAACGTGCCCGCGCTGATGGACACTGAGCAGAGTGGTTAGCTGCATTCAACCCCCGTGGCAATGTCTTGCAGTCCTCCAAGTCTGTTGGCCGCAGGTATGTGCCCGGATAAGAGGTGGACAGATGTCGCATCTCTCTCGCCGTCACTTGTGGCCGCGAATCATATTTTACGTAGTTTTCTGCAAGCGTCAGCGGAGCGTCAGTCGAGCTAAGTCGGGACAAGTCGCGTAAGAGGAGCAATGAAATGTGCATTTCCGGTACCGGGAATCGAACCCAGGCCTCCTGGGCGAGAGCCTGGCATCCCAGCCACTAGACGAGACCGGATAACGACACAAGCACTCCTCCAACAAACACGGCGAGCGTCCACCCGCTACTTGACGACAACTGCAAAAATTAACGCTTCCACTTCGTAGAACGGCATGCTCGGGACGTATCTCGTGGAGACGAACGCCAGCAATCATGAGACCAAACTGCGCCGGTGAATCCTGTTGTTACACCACGCACCACTGTGCTACGACAGTTGAAGAATGCGACGCTCACGCTTTGCTGCGCTTTTTCCTTCGCGGGAAATCAGTGCTCCTGCTTTCGAGACGGAAAACGTTGGCAGCGGTGGGATTCGAACCCACGCCTCCGAAGAGACTGGTGCCTGAAACCAGCGCCTTAGACCGCTCGGCCACGCTACCTACGCGACGCGGCGGTCACAGGAGCTGCGTTCTACCCCACGAGAACACACCGCAATGGCACAAAAACGAGAAGTAAAAATTGGCAGCGGTGGGATTCGAACCCACGCCTCCGAAGAGACTGGTGCCTTAAACCAGCGCCTTAGACCGCTCGGCCACGCTACCCACACCAGTGTTCCTGGCATTTGTAGAATGCAGTGCACGACACAGCTTCCTGATCTGTTGCGACTGGTTGCTCGAACATCGCACCTCAAACGACTGCCCTTTTCGAATAGAGATTAACTACACAGGCAGCTGCCAGCGCCCTGGTGCGGCGGCATCGCGTGTTTATAAGGAATCGGTAGTGCCACCTGCAGCCTGAGGAACATGAGCACAAAATCAGGAGGGCACCGTGATTTCAATCACTGGGTCACTGTCGTCATTGCAGCGACAGCAAGGCAGAACTTTAAAAAGTGCCGTGACCCGGATTCGAGCCTGGGTTGTCGCGGCCACAACGCAATGTCCTGACCACTAGACGATCACGGCCACGGAGCCACCGCGGAATTCAACTCTCGCGACTGCAAGTGGCTGTGCACAGCAAAGCTCGGCCGACTGTGTCTCGCAACAGCTGTGTCAGACGCGGTCTCCATTATATGTATACTGGCAAACGAACGTGCCCGCGCTGATGGACACTGAGCAGAGTGGTTAGCTGCATTCAACCCCCGTGGCAATGTCTTGCAGTCCTCCAAGTCTGTTGGCCGCAGGTATGTGCCCGGATAAGAGGTGGACAGATGTCGCATCTCTCTCGCCGTCACTTGTGGCCGCGAATCATATTTTACGTAGTTTTCTGCAAGCGTCAGCGGAGCGTCAGTCGAGCTAAGTCGGGACAAGTCGCGTAAGAGGAGCAATGAAATGTGCATTTCCGGTACCGGGAATCGAACCCAGGCCTCCTGGGCGAGAGCCAGGCATCCCAGCCACTAGACGAGACCGGATAACGACACAAGCACTCCTCCAACAAACACGGCGAGCGTCCACCCGCTACTTGACGACAACTGCAAAAATTAACGCTTCCACTTCGTAGAACGGCATGCTCGGGACGTATCTCGTGGAGACGAACGCCAGCAATCATGAGACCAAACTGCGCCGGTGAATCCTGTTGTTACACCACGCACCACTGTGCTACGACAGTTGAAGAATGCGACGCTCACGCTTTGCTGCGCTTTTTCCTTCGCGGGAAATCAGTGCTCCTGCTTTCGAGACGGAAAACGTTGGCAGCGGTGGGATTCGAACCCACGCCTCCGAAGAGACTGGTGCCTGAAACCAGCGCCTTAGACCGCTCGGCCACGCTACCTACGCGACGCGGCGGTCACAGGAGCTGCGTTCTACCCCACGAGAACACACCGCAATGGCACAAAAACGAGAAGTAAAAATTGGCAGCGGTGGGATTCGAACCCACGCCTCCGAAGAGACTGGTGCCTTAAACCAGCGCCTTAGACCGCTCGGCCACGCTACCCACACCAGTGTTCCTGGCATTTGTAGAATGCAGTGCACGACACAGCTTCCTGATCTGTTGCGACTGGTTGCTCGAACATCGCACCTCAAACGACTGCCCTTTTCGAATAGAGATTAACTACACAGGCAGCTGCCAGCGCCCTGGTGCGGCGGCATCGCGTGTTTATAAGGAATCGGTAGTGCCACCTGCAGCCTGAGGAACATGAGCACAAAATCAGGAGGGCACCGTGATTTCAATCACTGGGTCACTGTCGTCATTGCAGCGACAGCAAGGCAGAACTTTAAAAAGTGCCGTGACCCGGATTCGAGCCTGGGTTGTCGCGGCCACAACGCAATGTCCTGACCACTAGACGATCACGGCCACGGAGCCACCGCGGAATTCAACTCTCGCGACTGCAAGTGGCTGTGCACAGCAAAGCTCGGCCGACTGTGTCTCGCAACAGCTGTGTCAGACGCGGTCTCCATTATATGTATACTGGCAAACGAACGTGCCCGCGCTGATGGACACTGAGCAGAGTGGTTAGCTGCATTCAACCCCCGTGGCAATGTCTTGCAGTCCTCCAAGTCTGTTGGCCGCAGGTATGTGCCCGGATAAGAGGTGGACAGATGTCGCATCTCTCTCGCCGTCACTTGTGGCCGCGAATCATATTTTACGTAGTTTTCTGCAAGCGTCAGCGGAGCGTCAGTCGAGCTAAGTCGGGACAAGTCGCGTAAGAGGAGCAATGAAATGTGCATTTCCGGTACCGGGAATCGAACCCAGGCCTCCTGGGCGAGAGCCAGGCATCCCAGCCACTAGACGAGACCGGATAACGACACAAGCACTCCTCCAACAAACACGGCGAGCGTCCACCCGCTACTTGACGACAACTGCAAAAATTAACGCTTCCACTTCGTAGAACGGCATGCTCGGGACGTATCTCGTGGAGACGAACGCCAGCAATCATGAGACCAAACTGCGCCGGTGAATCCTGTTGTTACACCACGCACCACTGTGCTACGACAGTTGAAGAATGCGACGCTCACGCTTTGCTGCGCTTTTTCCTTCGCGGGAAATCAGTGCTCCTGCTTTCGAGACGGAAAACGTTGGCAGCGGTGGGATTCGAACCCACGCCTCCGAAGAGACTGGTGCCTGAAACCAGCGCCTTAGACCGCTCGGCCACGCTACCTACGCGACGCGGCGGTCACAGGAGCTGCGTTCTACCCCACGAGAACACACCGCAATGGCACAAAAACGAGAAGTAAAAATTGGCAGCGGTGGGATTCGAACCCACGCCTCCGAAGAGACTGGTGCCTTAAACCAGCGCCTTAGACCGCTCGGCCACGCTACCCACACCAGTGTTCCTGGCATTTGTAGAATGCAGTGCACGACACAGCTTCCTGATCTGTTGCGACTGGTTGCTCGAACATCGCACCTCAAACGACTGCCCTTTTCGAATAGAGATTAACTACACAGGCAGCTGCCAGCGCCCTGGTGCGGCGGCATCGCGTGTTTATAAGGAATCGGTAGTGCCACCTGCAGCCTGAGGAACATGAGCACAAAATCAGGAGGGCACCGTGATTTCAATCACTGGGTCACTGTCGTCATTGCAGCGACAGCAAGGCAGAACTTTAAAAAGTGCCGTGACCCGGATTCGAGCCTGGGTTGTCGCGGCCACAACGCAATGTCCTGACCACTAGACGATCACGGCCACGGAGCCACCGCGGAATTCAACTCTCGCGACTGCAAGTGGCTGTGCACAGCAAAGCTCGGCCGACTGTGTCTCGCAACAGCTGTGTCAGACGCGGTCTCCATTATATGTATACTGGCAAACGAACGTGCCCGCGCTGATGGACACTGAGCAGAGTGGTTAGCTGCATTCAACCCCCGTGGCAATGTCTTGCAGTCCTCCAAGTCTGTTGGCCGCAGGTATGTGCCCGGATAAGAGGTGGACAGATGTCGCATCTCTCTCGCCGTCACTTGTGGCCGCGAATCATATTTTACGTAGTTTTCTGCAAGCGTCAGCGGAGCGTCAGTCGAGCTAAGTCGGGACAAGTCGCGTAAGAGGAGCAATGAAATGTGCATTTCCGGTACCGGGAATCGAACCCAGGCCTCCTGGGCGAGAGCCAGGCATCCCAGCCACTAGACGAGACCGGATAACGACACAAGCACTCCTCCAACAAACACGGCGAGCGTCCACCCGCTACTTGACGACAACTGCAAAAATTAACGCTTCCACTTCGTAGAACGGCATGCTCGGGACGTATCTCGTGGAGACGAACGCCAGCAATCATGAGACCAAACTGCGCCGGTGAATCCTGTTGTTACACCACGCACCACTGTGCTACGACAGTTGAAGAATGCGACGCTCACGCTTTGCTGCGCTTTTTCCTTCGCGGGAAATCAGTGCTCCTGCTTTCGAGACGGAAAACGTTGGCAGCGGTGGGATTCGAACCCACGCCTCCGAAGAGACTGGTGCCTGAAACCAGCGCCTTAGACCGCTCGGCCACGCTACCTACGCGACGCGGCGGTCACAGGAGCTGCGTTCTACCCCACGAGAACACACCGCAATGGCACAAAAACGAGAAGTAAAAATTGGCAGCGGTGGGATTCGAACCCACGCCTCCGAAGAGACTGGTGCCTTAAACCAGCGCCTTAGACCGCTCGGCCACGCTACCCACACCAGTGTTCCTGGCATTTGTAGAATGCAGTGCACGACACAGCTTCCTGATCTGTTGCGACTGGTTGCTCGAACATCGCACCTCAAACGACTGCCCTTTTCGAATAGAGATTAACTACACAGGCAGCTGCCAGCGCCCTGGTGCGGCGGCATCGCGTGTTTATAAGGAATCGGTAGTGCCACCTGCAGCCTGAGGAACATGAGCACAAAATCAGGAGGGCACCGTGATTTCAATCACTGGGTCACTGTCGTCATTGCAGCGACAGCAAGGCAGAACTTTAAAAAGTGCCGTGACCCGGATTCGAGCCTGGGTTGTCGCGGCCACAACGCAATGTCCTGACCACTAGACGATCACGGCCACGGAGCCACCGCGGAATTCAACTCTCGCGACTGCAAGTGGCTGTGCACAGCAAAGCTCGGCCGACTGTGTCTCGCAACAGCTGTGTCAGACGCGGTCTCCATTATATGTATACTGGCAAACGAACGTGCCCGCGCTGATGGACACTGAGCAGAGTGGTTAGCTGCATTCAACCCCCGTGGCAATGTCTTGCAGTCCTCCAAGTCTGTTGGCCGCAGGTATGTGCCCGGATAAGAGGTGGACAGATGTCGCATCTCTCTCGCCGTCACTTGTGGCCGCGAATCATATTTTACGTAGTTTTCTGCAAGCGTCAGCGGAGCGTCAGTCGAGCTAAGTCGGGACAAGTCGCGTAAGAGGAGCAATGAAATGTGCATTTCCGGTACCGGGAATCGAACCCAGGCCTCCTGGGCGAGAGCCAGGCATCCCAGCCACTAGACGAGACCGGATAACGACACAAGCACTCCTCCAACAAACACGGCGAGCGTCCACCCGCTACTTGACGACAACTGCAAAAATTAACGCTTCCACTTCGTAGAACGGCATGCTCGGGACGTATCTCGTGGAGACGAACGCCAGCAATCATGAGACCAAACTGCGCCGGTGAATCCTGTTGTTACACCACGCACCACTGTGCTACGACAGTTGAAGAATGCGACGCTCACGCTTTGCTGCGCTTTTTCCTTCGCGGGAAATCAGTGCTCCTGCTTTCGAGACGGAAAACGTTGGCAGCGGTGGGATTCGAACCCACGCCTCCGAAGAGACTGGTGCCTGAAACCAGCGCCTTAGACCGCTCGGCCACGCTACCTACGCGACGCGGCGGTCACAGGAGCTGCGTTCTACCCCACGAGAACACACCGCAATGGCACAAAAACGAGAAGTAAAAATTGGCAGCGGTGGGATTCGAACCCACGCCTCCGAAGAGACTGGTGCCTTAAACCAGCGCCTTAGACCGCTCGGCCACGCTACCCACACCAGTGTTCCTGGCATTTGTAGAATGCAGTGCACGACACAGCTTCCTGATCTGTTGCGACTGGTTGCTCGAACATCGCACCTCAAACGACTGCCCTTTTCGAATAGAGATTAACTACACAGGCAGCTGCCAGCGCCCTGGTGCGGCGGCATCGCGTGTTTATAAGGAATCGGTAGTGCCACCTGCAGCCTGAGGAACATGAGCACAAAATCAGGAGGGCACCGTGATTTCAATCACTGGGTCACTGTCGTCATTGCAGCGACAGCAAGGCAGAACTTTAAAAAGTGCCGTGACCCGGATTCGAGCCTGGGTTGTCGCGGCCACAACGCAATGTCCTGACCACTAGACGATCACGGCCACGGAGCCACCGCGGAATTCAACTCTCGCGACTGCAAGTGGCTGTGCACAGCAAAGCTCGGCCGACTGTGTCTCGCAACAGCTGTGTCAGACGCGGTCTCCATTATATGTATACTGGCAAACGAACGTGCCCGCGCTGATGGACACTGAGCAGAGTGGTTAGCTGCATTCAACCCCCGTGGCAATGTCTTGCAGTCCTCCAAGTCTGTTGGCCGCAGGTATGTGCCCGGATAAGAGGTGGACAGATGTCGCATCTCTCTCGCCGTCACTTGTGGCCGCGAATCATATTTTACGTAGTTTTCTGCAAGCGTCAGCGGAGCGTCAGTCGAGCTAAGTCGGGACAAGTCGCGTAAGAGGAGCAATGAAATGTGCATTTCCGGTACCGGGAATCGAACCCAGGCCTCCTGGGCGAGAGCCAGGCATCCCAGCCACTAGACGAGACCGGATAACGACACAAGCACTCCTCCAACAAACACGGCGAGCGTCCACCCGCTACTTGACGACAACTGCAAAAATTAACGCTTCCACTTCGTAGAACGGCATGCTCGGGACGTATCTCGTGGAGACGAACGCCAGCAATCATGAGACCAAACTGCGCCGGTGAATCCTGTTGTTACACCACGCACCACTGTGCTACGACAGTTGAAGAATGCGACGCTCACGCTTTGCTGCGCTTTTTCCTTCGCGGGAAATCAGTGCTCCTGCTTTCGAGACGGAAAACGTTGGCAGCGGTGGGATTCGAACCCACGCCTCCGAAGAGACTGGTGCCTGAAACCAGCGCCTTAGACCGCTCGGCCACGCTACCTACGCGACGCGGCGGTCACAGGAGCTGCGTTCTACCCCACGAGAACACACCGCAATGGCACAAAAACGAGAAGTAAAAATTGGCAGCGGTGGGATTCGAACCCACGCCTCCGAAGAGACTGGTGCCTTAAACCAGCGCCTTAGACCGCTCGGCCACGCTACCCACACCAGTGTTCCTGGCATTTGTAGAATGCAGTGCACGACACAGCTTCCTGATCTGTTGCGACTGGTTGCTCGAACATCGCACCTCAAACGACTGCCCTTTTCGAATAGAGATTAACTACACAGGCAGCTGCCAGCGCCCTGGTGCGGCGGCATCGCGTGTTTATAAGGAATCGGTAGTGCCACCTGCAGCCTGAGGAACATGAGCACAAAATCAGGAGGGCACCGTGATTTCAATCACTGGGTCACTGTCGTCATTGCAGCGACAGCAAGGCAGAACTTTAAAAAGTGCCGTGACCCGGATTCGAGCCTGGGTTGTCGCGGCCACAACGCAATGTCCTGACCACTAGACGATCACGGCCACGGAGCCACCGCGGAATTCAACTCTCGCGACTGCAAGTGGCTGTGCACAGCAAAGCTCGGCCGACTGTGTCTCGCAACAGCTGTGTCAGACGCGGTCTCCATTATATGTATACTGGCAAACGAACGTGCCCGCGCTGATGGACACTGAGCAGAGTGGTTAGCTGCATTCAACCCCCGTGGCAATGTCTTGCAGTCCTCCAAGTCTGTTGGCCGCAGGTATGTGCCCGGATAAGAGGTGGACAGATGTCGCATCTCTCTCGCCGTCACTTGTGGCCGCGAATCATATTTTACGTAGTTTTCTGCAAGCGTCAGCGGAGCGTCAGTCGAGCTAAGTCGGGACAAGTCGCGTAAGAGGAGCAATGAAATGTGCATTTCCGGTACCGGGAATCGAACCCAGGCCTCCTGGGCGAGAGCCAGGCATCCCAGCCACTAGACGAGACCGGATAACGACACAAGCACTCCTCCAACAAACACGGCGAGCGTCCACCCGCTACTTGACGACAACTGCAAAAATTAACGCTTCCACTTCGTAGAACGGCATGCTCGGGACGTATCTCGTGGAGACGAACGCCAGCAATCATGAGACCAAACTGCGCCGGTGAATCCTGTTGTTACACCACGCACCACTGTGCTACGACAGTTGAAGAATGCGACGCTCACGCTTTGCTGCGCTTTTTCCTTCGCGGGAAATCAGTGCTCCTGCTTTCGAGACGGAAAACGTTGGCAGCGGTGGGATTCGAACCCACGCCTCCGAAGAGACTGGTGCCTGAAACCAGCGCCTTAGACCGCTCGGCCACGCTACCTACGCGACGCGGCGGTCACAGGAGCTGCGTTCTACCCCACGAGAACACACCGCAATGGCACAAAAACGAGAAGTAAAAATTGGCAGCGGTGGGATTCGAACCCACGCCTCCGAAGAGACTGGTGCCTTAAACCAGCGCCTTAGACCGCTCGGCCACGCTACCCACACCAGTGTTCCTGGCATTTGTAGAATGCAGTGCACGACACAGCTTCCTGATCTGTTGCGACTGGTTGCTCGAACATCGCACCTCAAACGACTGCCCTTTTCGAATAGAGATTAACTACACAGGCAGCTGCCAGCGCCCTGGTGCGGCGGCATCGCGTGTTTATAAGGAATCGGTAGTGCCACCTGCAGCCTGAGGAACATGAGCACAAAATCAGGAGGGCACCGTGATTTCAATCACTGGGTCACTGTCGTCATTGCAGCGACAGCAAGGCAGAACTTTAAAAAGTGCCGTGACCCGGATTCGAGCCTGGGTTGTCGCGGCCACAACGCAATGTCCTGACCACTAGACGATCACGGCCACGGAGCCACCGCGGAATTCAACTCTCGCGACTGCAAGTGGCTGTGCACAGCAAAGCTCGGCCGACTGTGTCTCGCAACAGCTGTGTCAGACGCGGTCTCCATTATATGTATACTGGCAAACGAACGTGCCCGCGCTGATGGACACTGAGCAGAGTGGTTAGCTGCATTCAACCCCCGTGGCAATGTCTTGCAGTCCTCCAAGTCTGTTGGCCGCAGGTATGTGCCCGGATAAGAGGTGGACAGATGTCGCATCTCTCTCGCCGTCACTTGTGGCCGCGAATCATATTTTACGTAGTTTTCTGCAAGCGTCAGCGGAGCGTCAGTCGAGCTAAGTCGGGACAAGTCGCGTAAGAGGAGCAATGAAATGTGCATTTCCGGTACCGGGAATCGAACCCAGGCCTCCTGGGCGAGAGCCAGGCATCCCAGCCACTAGACGAGACCGGATAACGACACAAGCACTCCTCCAACAAACACGGCGAGCGTCCACCCGCTACTTGACGACAACTGCAAAAATTAACGCTTCCACTTCGTAGAACGGCATGCTCGGGACGTATCTCGTGGAGACGAACGCCAGCAATCATGAGACCAAACTGCGCCGGTGAATCCTGTTGTTACACCACGCACCACTGTGCTACGACAGTTGAAGAATGCGACGCTCACGCTTTGCTGCGCTTTTTCCTTCGCGGGAAATCAGTGCTCCTGCTTTCGAGACGGAAAACGTTGGCAGCGGTGGGATTCGAACCCACGCCTCCGAAGAGACTGGTGCCTGAAACCAGCGCCTTAGACCGCTCGGCCACGCTACCTACGCGACGCGGCGGTCACAGGAGCTGCGTTCTACCCCACGAGAACACACCGCAATGGCACAAAAACGAGAAGTAAAAATTGGCAGCGGTGGGATTCGAACCCACGCCTCCGAAGAGACTGGTGCCTTAAACCAGCGCCTTAGACCGCTCGGCCACGCTACCCACACCAGTGTTCCTGGCATTTGTAGAATGCAGTGCACGACACAGCTTCCTGATCTGTTGCGACTGGTTGCTCGAACATCGCACCTCAAACGACTGCCCTTTTCGAATAGAGATTAACTACACAGGCAGCTGCCAGCGCCCTGGTGCGGCGGCATCGCGTGTTTATAAGGAATCGGTAGTGCCACCTGCAGCCTGAGGAACATGAGCACAAAATCAGGAGGGCACCGTGATTTCAATCACTGGGTCACTGTCGTCATTGCAGCGACAGCAAGGCAGAACTTTAAAAAGTGCCGTGACCCGGATTCGAGCCTGGGTTGTCGCGGCCACAACGCAATGTCCTGACCACTAGACGATCACGGCCACGGAGCCACCGCGGAATTCAACTCTCGCGACTGCAAGTGGCTGTGCACAGCAAAGCTCGGCCGACTGTGTCTCGCAACAGCTGTGTCAGACGCGGTCTCCATTATATGTATACTGGCAAACGAACGTGCCCGCGCTGATGGACACTGAGCAGAGTGGTTAGCTGCATTCAACCCCCGTGGCAATGTCTTGCAGTCCTCCAAGTCTGTTGGCCGCAGGTATGTGCCCGGATAAGAGGTGGACAGATGTCGCATCTCTCTCGCCGTCACTTGTGGCCGCGAATCATATTTTACGTAGTTTTCTGCAAGCGTCAGCGGAGCGTCAGTCGAGCTAAGTCGGGACAAGTCGCGTAAGAGGAGCAATGAAATGTGCATTTCCGGTACCGGGAATCGAACCCAGGCCTCCTGGGCGAGAGCCAGGCATCCCAGCCACTAGACGAGACCGGATAACGACACAAGCACTCCTCCAACAAACACGGCGAGCGTCCACCCGCTACTTGACGACAACTGCAAAAATTAACGCTTCCACTTCGTAGAACGGCATGCTCGGGACGTATCTCGTGGAGACGAACGCCAGCAATCATGAGACCAAACTGCGCCGGTGAATCCTGTTGTTACACCACGCACCACTGTGCTACGACAGTTGAAGAATGCGACGCTCACGCTTTGCTGCGCTTTTTCCTTCGCGGGAAATCAGTGCTCCTGCTTTCGAGACGGAAAACGTTGGCAGCGGTGGGATTCGAACCCACGCCTCCGAAGAGACTGGTGCCTGAAACCAGCGCCTTAGACCGCTCGGCCACGCTACCTACGCGACGCGGCGGTCACAGGAGCTGCGTTCTACCCCACGAGAACACACCGCAATGGCACAAAAACGAGAAGTAAAAATTGGCAGCGGTGGGATTCGAACCCACGCCTCCGAAGAGACTGGTGCCTTAAACCAGCGCCTTAGACCGCTCGGCCACGCTACCCACACCAGTGTTCCTGGCATTTGTAGAATGCAGTGCACGACACAGCTTCCTGATCTGTTGCGACTGGTTGCTCGAACATCGCACCTCAAACGACTGCCCTTTTCGAATAGAGATTAACTACACAGGCAGCTGCCAGCGCCCTGGTGCGGCGGCATCGCGTGTTTATAAGGAATCGGTAGTGCCACCTGCAGCCTGAGGAACATGAGCACAAAATCAGGAGGGCACCGTGATTTCAATCACTGGGTCACTGTCGTCATTGCAGCGACAGCAAGGCAGAACTTTAAAAAGTGCCGTGACCCGGATTCGAGCCTGGGTTGTCGCGGCCACAACGCAATGTCCTGACCACTAGACGATCACGGCCACGGAGCCACCGCGGAATTCAACTCTCGCGACTGCAAGTGGCTGTGCACAGCAAAGCTCGGCCGACTGTGTCTCGCAACAGCTGTGTCAGACGCGGTCTCCATTATATGTATACTGGCAAACGAACGTGCCCGCGCTGATGGACACTGAGCAGAGTGGTTAGCTGCATTCAACCCCCGTGGCAATGTCTTGCAGTCCTCCAAGTCTGTTGGCCGCAGGTATGTGCCCGGATAAGAGGTGGACAGATGTCGCATCTCTCTCGCCGTCACTTGTGGCCGCGAATCATATTTTACGTAGTTTTCTGCAAGCGTCAGCGGAGCGTCAGTCGAGCTAAGTCGGGACAAGTCGCGTAAGAGGAGCAATGAAATGTGCATTTCCGGTACCGGGAATCGAACCCAGGCCTCCTGGGCGAGAGCCAGGCATCCCAGCCACTAGACGAGACCGGATAACGACACAAGCACTCCTCCAACAAACACGGCGAGCGTCCACCCGCTACTTGACGACAACTGCAAAAATTAACGCTTCCACTTCGTAGAACGGCATGCTCGGGACGTATCTCGTGGAGACGAACGCCAGCAATCATGAGACCAAACTGCGCCGGTGAATCCTGTTGTTACACCACGCACCACTGTGCTACGACAGTTGAAGAATGCGACGCTCACGCTTTGCTGCGCTTTTTCCTTCGCGGGAAATCAGTGCTCCTGCTTTCGAGACGGAAAACGTTGGCAGCGGTGGGATTCGAACCCACGCCTCCGAAGAGACTGGTGCCTGAAACCAGCGCCTTAGACCGCTCGGCCACGCTACCTACGCGACGCGGCGGTCACAGGAGCTGCGTTCTACCCCACGAGAACACACCGCAATGGCACAAAAACGAGAAGTAAAAATTGGCAGCGGTGGGATTCGAACCCACGCCTCCGAAAAGACTGGTGCCTTAAACCAGCGCCTTAGACCGCTCGGCCACGCTACCCACACCAGTGTTCCTGGCATTTGTAGAATGCAGTGCACGACACAGCTTCCTGATCTGTTGCGACTGGTTGCTCGAACATCGCACCTCAAACGACTGCCCTTTTCGAATAGAGATTAACTACACAGGCAGCTGCCAGCGCCCTGGTGCGGCGGCATCGCGTGTTTATAAGGAATCGGTAGTGCCACCTGCAGCCTGAGGAACATGAGCACAAAATCAGGAGGGCACCGTGATTTCAATCACTGGGTCACTGTCGTCATTGCAGCGACAGCAAGGCAGAACTTTAAAAAGTGCCGTGACCCGGATTCGAGCCTGGGTTGTCGCGGCCACAACGCAATGTCCTGACCACTAGACGATCACGGCCACGGAGCCACCGCGGAATTCAACTCTCGCGACTGCAAGTGGCTGTGCACAGCAAAGCTCGGCCGACTGTGTCTCGCAACAGCTGTGTCAGACGCGGTCTCCATTATATGTATACTGGCAAACGAACGTGCCCGCGCTGATGGACACTGAGCAGAGTGGTTAGCTGCATTCAACCCCCGTGGCAATGTCTTGCAGTCCTCCAAGTCTGTTGGCCGCAGGTATGTGCCCGGATAAGAGGTGGACAGATGTCGCATCTCTCTCGCCGTCACTTGTGGCCGCGAATCATATTTTACGTAGTTTTCTGCAAGCGTCAGCGGAGCGTCAGTCGAGCTAAGTCGGGACAAGTCGCGTAAGAGGAGCAATGAAATGTGCATTTCCGGTACCGGGAATCGAACCCAGGCCTCCTGGGCGAGAGCCAGGCATCCCAGCCACTAGACGAGACCGGATAACGACACAAGCACTCCTCCAACAAACACGGCGAGCGTCCACCCGCTACTTGACGACAACTGCAAAAATTAACGCTTCCACTTCGTAGAACGGCATGCTCGGGACGTATCTCGTGGAGACGAACGCCAGCAATCATGAGACCAAACTGCGCCGGTGAATCCTGTTGTTACACCACGCACCACTGTGCTACGACAGTTGAAGAATGCGACGCTCACGCTTTGCTGCGCTTTTTCCTTCGCGGGAAATCAGTGCTCCTGCTTTCGAGACGGAAAACGTTGGCAGCGGTGGGATTCGAACCCACGCCTCCGAAGAGACTGGTGCCTGAAACCAGCGCCTTAGACCGCTCGGCCACGCTACCTACGCGACGCGGCGGTCACAGGAGCTGCGTTCTACCCCACGAGAACACACCGCAATGGCACAAAAACGAGAAGTAAAAATTGGCAGCGGTGGGATTCGAACCCACGCCTCCGAAAAGACTGGTGCCTTAAACCAGCGCCTTAGACCGCTCGGCCACGCTACCCACACCAGTGTTCCTGGCATTTGTAGAATGCAGTGCACGACACAGCTTCCTGATCTGTTGCGACTGGTTGCTCGAACATCGCACCTCAAACGACTGCCCTTTTCGAATAGAGATTAACTACACAGGCAGCTGCCAGCGCCCTGGT
>NW_025726630.1:0-5000 GCF_021461395.2 Schistocerca americana
GTTGGCAAGTCCCCGGGGCGGCTAGTGTGGGTGGTGATAAGTCCGTAGTGGGCGAGGTATTACGACGATGCCGCCATCTATGCGCATGTGACGCAACGACATTGACAGCCAGCCCAGGAACGGCACCTCCATCTACAGGGATCCGACGGAACTACGCCAACCATGCCGGCAAAACAGTATCGCCATCTATGAAAATACGGCGAAACCACATGCAATACCTCCATCTATGCGAATCTGACAACACTACGTCCGCCATGTCGAGCGCACCGCAAAACATACCGCCATCTGTAGGTCTCCCGCAACATGACCTCCTGCAACGACGATACCGTCATCTATGAGACGCCAAGCCGACTAAGACAGCGATGGGCCCACAGTGCCCTTCTTTCGACCCCACCCCAACGCCAGCGCCTCTGCCGCACGAAGTCGTGGACCGGCAATCACTCCACCTGCACCCGTTCGTGCCCCACCCCAACCGCCCAACTCGCAACTCCAGCGGATGAACGGCGGACTTTGCTCGCACTCGCAATGTGCAATCCACCCCTATAACGTGCGTTTCATGAAGAGTTATGTCCAATATGCGACATTCCCGCTGTCCCATATACATGAGCTGCGAGCTGTACCACGTACGAGCTACAGACGCGATCGCGTTGCTCGCTGTACGAATGCAGATGCTCAGCGGCAGCTAGGAGGCGCTCCATCCATGTCGGTACCGGTGAGCGTTGCACTCGCAGTCGCAAAAACGTACGGCAAGTATATTACTCGGAAGAGTCAATGACAGTCCAAGCCCCCCTGCGTGGGAAGAGTCTTCCTAGGCCATGACCCACCGGAAGGGCGCAGCGTCCCCCACCCCAGACATGTGACGTCAGACTATCGGTATTGACGACTAGACTGATTCCTTATAATCATTTGCCATACACCGGTGGAAGCTGCCGAGACGAGTAACTACATAGCGGGCTCGCCGTGTCACTAATGTACAGAGATACAATAGTTTCGACTGGAACCGGATTAAACGTATACACGGCGCTGATTAGTAATAGATAGAGCCATCAGAATACAGATAATGTATAGACCTGTCCGTATACATGCTGAAAGACTCTGCTCACAATCACACGTCAGCCAGACACTCTTATCACGCACTACTCTCTGCCTGTAACAGGCACACAGACAATATGTAAGCACCAGCATGGAACAACACCCAGTGCATCCTCTCTGCCACATTAGACAATCCACACTATCATAACCAGACCGGGAGGTCCACTCGGGAAAACAGAATATCCCACCCTTCCGACAACCACCATTGCTCAGCTAAGCCACCAACACCCACACATGTCCCAGACAGGGGTGCACCCAACATCACAATACTGCCTCCTGTCACACCACACAAACAATGGCAGGAATGAAAGACACAGGTCTGCCACAAGCATGGAATCAGAGCGCCGCCTGTTATGAGCCAAAGGTGCACCCTGACGTGGCAAATCAGATGATGCCGCAGTCATTTACTTACGATAATCACAATCAACAAACCGGGCCCCCCCCCCCCCCCAAGTGCCTTAACCTAACCCGTATTGTACCTTAACCTAACCCGTATTGTACCTTAACCTAACCCGTATTGTACCTTAACCTAACCCGTATTGTACCTTAACCTAACCCGTATTGTACCTTAACCTAACCCATATTGTACCTTAACCTAACCCATATTGTACCTTAACCTAACCCATATTGTACCTTAACCTAACCCATATTGTACCTTAACCTAACCCATATTGTACCTTAACCTAACCCATATTGTACCTTAACCTAACCCATATTGTACCTTAACCTAACCCATATTGTACCTTAACCTAACCCATATTGTACCTTAACCTAACCCATATTGTACCTTAACCTAACCCATGTTGCGCCTTAACCTAACCCATGTTGCGCCTTAACCTAACCCATGTTGCGCCTTAACCTAACCCATGTTGCGCCTTAACCTAACCCATGTTGCGCCTTAACCTAACCCATGTTGCGCCTTAACCTAACCCATGTTGCGCCTTAACCTAACCCATGTTGCGCCTTAACCTAACCCATGTTGCGCCTTAACCTAACCCATGTTGCGCCTTAACCTAACCCATGTTGCGCCTTAACCTAACCTATGTTGCGCCTTAACCTAACCTATGTTGCGCCTTAACCTAACCTATGTTGCGCCTTAACCTAACCTATGTTGCGCCTTAACCTAACCTATGTTGCGCCTTAACCTAACCTATGTTGCGCCTTAACCTAACCTATGTTGCGCCTTAACCTAACCTATGTTGCGCCGTAACCTAACCTATGTTGCGCCGTAACCTAACCTATGTGGCGCCATAACCTAACCTATGTTGCGCCTTAACCTAACCTATGTTGCGCCTTAACCTAACCTATGTTGCGCCTTAACCTAACCTATGTTGCGCCTTAACCTAACCTATGTTGCGCCTTAACCTAACCTATGTTGCGCCTTAACCTAACCTATGTTGCGCCTTAACCTAACCTATGTTGCGCCTTAACCTAACCTATGTTGCGCCTTAACCTAACCTATGTTGCGCCTTAACCTAACCTATGTTGCGCCTTAACCTAACCTATGTTGCGCCGTAACCTAACCTATGTTGCGCCTTAACCTAACCTATGTTGCGCCTTAACCTAACCTATGTTGCGCCGTAACCTAACCTATGTTGCGCCTTAACCTAACCTATGTTGCGCCTTAACCTAACCTATGTTGCGCCTTAACCTAACCTATGTTGCGCCTTAACCTAACCTATGTTGCGCCTTAACCTAACCTATGTTGCGCCTTAACCCAACACACGTTGGGCCTTAACCCAACACACGTTGGGCCTTAACCCAACACACGTTGGGCCTTAACCCAACACACGTTGGGCCTTAACCCAACACACGTTGGGCCTTAACCCAACACACGTTGGGCCTTAACCCAACACACGTTGGGCCTTAACCCAACACACGTTGGGCCCTTAACCCAACACACGTTGGGCCTTAACCCAACACACGTTGGGCCTTAACCCAACACACGTTGGGCCTTAACCCAACACACGTTGGGCCTTAACCCAACACACGTTGGGCCTTAACCCAACACACGTTGGGCCTTAACCCAACACACGTTGGGCCTTAACCCAACACACGTTGGGCCTTAACCCAACACACGTTGGGCCTTAACCCAACACACGTTGGGCCTTAACCTGCTCTGTAATTGTCATACGACGCGTTAAATTAGTGTAGTGTTGCCTAACTGCAACCCCCGCAATATAGTTTGCTACTCGCACTGCCCGGTCCCCAGAGTATCGCTTCATGTTAAACACCTTGCAGCTATACACTGTAATGCGGATGGCGGCAGGACGTACATGCTCAATGCCCTTCGCAGTTGTTCATTGGCATTCGCATGGCGAAGCACAGCCTACGTTGTGGTACGGCTTGTGGCAACTGTCCGCTGATGTTGTACGTCCAAATCACACACTGTACCGCACATTGGTCCTCATGTACTGAATGATACATCGTGGTACATGTGTGACCGTACCACGACTGCGCCAACAACGGCGAACCATACGGTCCAAATATTGTGCACTCAGCTACGTGTCGTCTCCCTATAAGAGCTGGATTGCAGTATGGTATGCCGTGGATGGCGATCAGCATGAGCCGTCTGTTGATGTAGTGGCGCGTGTTGTCAGACGTAGTCGTCTCTTCTCACACACCGTGATAGCATGGTGCACTGCGTTCCACATCTGCGACATGCGACAGAGGCCGGTTGACAGTCGTTCGCGCAATGGACATCGCATACGTACGGGGGCCACCTTCCACGTGTTCGCGAAGCGTGCACATGTTGTTGCGTGTATGTGGGCAGACATAGTGTGTCGTGACACCTGACACAGGCATGCAACAATCGTTGAATTTGCAAATGGCGATGGACGTCTACGTTTGCTGGTGACGTTACGCAAATGAAGAACTGGTAAACCGTTGTGGTGCGGTTGTTCTCGCTAGAGGTGAATCAGTGATGGCGACGATCGGTTGAGCTACCAACCGGTTGTTTCAGCGATACCCACCATGCCCACGAACGTGAATGGCATGTGGGTGTGAAGCGATACGCGGCGGTGGCTGGGTGGGGACCGTCCCCGGCCGGTGAGGGGGGGCCTTCCGGCGTGCTGGCCGCGCGGTGCGTGGGCGCACGCGCTACAGCCGGCTGGTGGGGGCGGCCAGTGGCAGGCGCGCCGGCCGACGGAGGCGGCAGGCGGCGCAGCTGCGCGCCGGCGCACCCTGCACGCGGCGCCGTGCGGCCAAAGTAGGTCCTCGCGGGCCCGGTGCGAAGCGCGGTGGACATCTGCAGTGTGCTGGTCCGATTGAGGACTGTGTGCGCTGAGGATGCGCCGCCGCCCGGCGCTCGGCGCCGCGACGCCGTCTGCTGCTCGGTCGCCTCTGCGGTTCTCGCAGGTGGATTGTATCGCAGCTGTGCGGACGTGTTGGCGCGTGCGCTGTGCTGGGAGAGTTCGCTTCGGCACCCAAGTGGGGCTTTTGTCCTTCTGTGGCGCTGGCGTTGGAGCTGCCGGCCACCGTAGGTGGCGCGTGTTGTCTCCCGCCGGCAATGCCACGACAGCACGCTCCCGGGCCTCTGTCGGCAGCGGCAAGCTCAGTTGGGAGCACGGGTGGTCGCACCTAAAGCGTCTACTCGCCAAACTCCGGGCGATTGCGCCTCTCTCGAACCCGACCAAGTACTTAGGACGGCGCTGCGCGCCGCCGGGACCTGAGAGGGTTTCGAGGTGTATTGTGCAGGGGAGCTCAGCCTCCTCCTGTTTGCAGAATAATTGAGCGGACGCTTGCGTGTTCGCGCGGGCCCCCGGGACACACTCCCGGGCGGCCGGCTGCTCAGCTCTAGTTGACGCAGCTCCCTGGTTGATCCTGCCAGTAGTCATATGCTTGTCTCAAAGATTAAGCCATGCATGTCTCAGTACAAGCCGCATTAAGGTGAAACCGCGAATGGCTCA
>NW_025726630.1:12500-17500 GCF_021461395.2 Schistocerca americana
GACAACACTACGTCCGCCATGTCGAGCGCACCGCAAAACATACCGCCATCTGTAGGTCTCCCGCAACATGACCTCCTGCAACGACGATACCGTCATCTATGAGACGCCAAGCCGACTAAGACAGCGATGGGCCCACAGTGCCCTTCTTTCGACCCCACCCCAACGCCAGCGCCTCTGCCGCACGAAGTCGTGGACCGGCAATCACTCCACCTGCACCCGTTCGTGCCCCACCCCAACCGCCCAACTCGCAACTCCAGCGGATGAACGGCGGACTTTGCTCGCACTCGCAATGTGCAATCCACCCCTATAACGTGCGTTTCATGAAGAGTTATGTCCAATATGCGACATTCCCGCTGTCCATATACATGAGCTGCGAGCTGTACCACGTACGAGCTACAGACGCGATCGCGTTGCTCGCTGTACGAATGCAGATGCTCAGCGGCAGCTAGGAGGCGCTCCATCCATGTCGGTACCGGTGAGCGTTGCACTCGCAGTCGCAAAAACGTACGGCAAGTATATTACTCGGAAGAGTCAATGACAGTCCAAGCCCCCCTGCGTGGGAAGAGTCTTCCTAGGCCATGACCCACCGGAAGGGCGCAGCGTCCCCCACCCCAGACATGTGACGTCAGACTATCGGTATTGACGACTAGACTGATTCCTTATAATCATTTGCCATACACCGGTGGAAGCTGCCGAGACGAGTAACTACATAGCGGGCTCGCCGTGTCACTAATGTACAGAGATACAATAGTTTCGACTGGAACCGGATTAAACGTATACACGGCGCTGATTAGTAATAGATAGAGCCATCAGAATACAGATAATGTATAGACCTGTCCGTATACATGCTGAAAGACTCTGCTCACAATCACACGTCAGCCAGACACTCTTATCACGCACTACTCTCTGCCTGTAACAGGCACACAGACAATATGTAAGCACCAGCATGGAACAACACCCAGTGCATCCTCTCTGCCACATTAGACAATCCACACTATCATAACCAGACCGGGAGGTCCACTCGGAAAACAGAATATCCCACCCTTCCGACAACCACCATTGCTCAGCTAAGCCACCAACACCCACACATGTCCCAGACAGGGGTGCACCCAACATCACAATACTGCCTCCTGTCACACCACACAAACAATGGCAGGAATGAAAGACACAGGTCTGCCACAAGCATGGAATCAGAGCGCCGCCTGTTATGAGCCAAAGGTGCACCCTGACGTGGCAAATCAGATGATGCCGCAGTCATTTACTTACGATAATCACAATCAACAAACCGGGCCCCCCCCCCCCCAAGTGCCTTAACCTAACCCGTATTGTACCTTAACCTAACCCGTATTGTACCTTAACCTAACCCGTATTGTACCTTAACCTAACCCGTATTGTACCTTAACCTAACCCATATTGTACCTTAACCTAACCCATATTGTACCTTAACCTAACCCATATTGTACCTTAACCTAACCCATATTGTACCTTAACCTAACCCATATTGTACCTTAACCTAACCCATATTGTACCTTAACCTAACCCATATTGTACCTTAACCTAACCCATATTGTACCTTAACCTAACCCATATTGTACCTTAACCTAACCCATGTTGCGCCTTAACCTAACCCATGTTGCGCCTTAACCTAACCCATGTTGCGCCTTAACCTAACCCATGTTGCGCCTTAACCTAACCCATGTTGCGCCTTAACCTAACCCATGTTGCGCCTTAACCTAACCCATGTTGCGCCTTAACCTAACCCATGTTGCGCCTTAACCTAACCCATGTTGCGCCTTAACCTAACCCATGTTGCGCCTTAACCTAACCCATGTTGCGCCTTAACCTAACCCATGTTGCGCCTTAACCTAACCTATGTTGCGCCTTAACCTAACCTATGTTGCGCCTTAACCTAACCTATGTTGCGCCTTAACCTAACCTATGTTGCGCCTTAACCTAACCTATGTTGCGCCTTAACCTAACCTATGTTGCGCCTTAACCTAACCTATGTTGCGCCTTAACCTAACCTATGTTGCGCCGTAACCTAACCTATGTTGCGCCGTAACCTAACCTATGTTGCGCCATAACCTAACCTATGTTGCGCCTTAACCTAACCTATGTTGCGCCTTAACCTAACCTATGTTGCGCCTTAACCTAACCTATGTTGCGCCGTAACCTAACCTATGTTGCGCCTTAACCTAACCTATGTTGCGCCTTAACCTAACCTATGTTGCGCCTTAACCTAACCTATGTTGCGCCTTAACCTAACCTATGTTGCGCCTTAACCTAACCTATGTTGCGCCTTAACCTAACCTATGTTGCGCCTTAACCTAACCTATGTTGCGCCGTAACCTAACCTATGTTGCGCCTTAACCTAACCTATGTTGCGCCTTAACCTAACCTATGTTGCGCCGTAACCTAACCTATGTTGCGCCTTAACCTAACCTATGTTGCGCCTTAACCTAACCTATGTTGCGCCTTAACCTAACCTATGTTGCGCCTTAACCTAACCTATGTTGCGCCTTAACCTAACCTATGTTGCGCCTTAACCCAACACACGTTGGGCCTTAACCCAACACACGTTGGGCCTTAACCCAACACACGTTGGGCCTTAACCCAACACACGTTGGGCCTTAACCCAACACACGTTGGGCCTTAACCCAACACACGTTGGGCCTTAACCCAACACACGTTGGGCCTTAACCCAACACACGTTGGGCCTTAACCCAACACACGTTGGGCCTTAACCCAACACACGTTGGGCCTTAACCCAACACACGTTGGGCCTTAACCCAACACACGTTGGGCCTTAACCCAACACACGTTGGGCCTTAACCCAACACACGTTGGGCCTTAACCCAACACACGTTGGGCCTTAACCCAACACACGTTGGGCCTTAACCCAACACACGTTGGGCCTTAACCCAACACACGTTGGGCCTTAACCCAACACACGTTGGGCCTTAACCCAACACACGTTGGGCCTTAACCCAACACACGTTGGGCCTTAACCCAACACACGTTGGGCCTTAACCCAACACACGTTGGGCCTTAACCTGCTCTGTAATTGTCATACGACGCGTTAAATTAGTGTAGTGTTGCCTAACTGCAACCCCCGCAATATAGTTTGCTACTCGCACTGCCCGGTCCCCAGAGTATCGCTTCATGTTAAACACCTTGCAGCTATACACTGTAATGCGGATGGCGGCAGGACGTACATGCTCAATGCCCTTCGCAGTTGTTCATTGGCATTCGCATGGCGAAGCACAGCCTACGTTGTGGTACGGCTTGTGGCAACTGTCCGCTGATGTTGTACGTCCAAATCACACACTGTACCGCACATTGGTCCTCATGTACTGAATGATACATCGTGGTACATGTGTGACCGTACCACGACTGCGCCAACAACGGCGAACCATACGGTCCAAATATTGTGCACTCAGCTACGTGTCGTCTCCCTATAAGAGCTGGATTGCAGTATGGTATGCCGTGGATGGCGATCAGCATGAGCCGTCTGTTGATGTAGTGGCGCGTGTTGTCAGACGTAGTCGTCTCTTCTCACACACCGTGATAGCATGGTGCACTGCGTTCCACATCTGCGACATGCGACAGAGGCCGGTTGACAGTCGTTCGCGCAATGGACATCGCATACGTACGGGGGCCACCTTCCACGTGTTCGCGAAGCGTGCACATGTTGTTGCGTGTATGTGGGCAGACATAGTGTGTCGTGACACCTGACACAGGCATGCAACAATCGTTGAATTTGCAAATGGCGATGGACGTCTACGTTTGCTGGTGACGTTACGCAAATGAAGAACTGGTAAACCGTTGTGGTGCGGTTGTTCTCGCTAGAGGTGAATCAGTGATGGCGACGATCGGTTGAGCTACCAACCGGTTGTTTCAGCGATACCCACCATGCCCACGAACGTGAATGGCATGTGGGTGTGAAGCGATACGCGGCGGTGGCTGGGTGGGACCGTCCCCGGCCGGTGAGGGGGGGCCTTCCGGCGTGCTGGCCGCGCGGTGCGTGGGCGCACGCGCTACAGCCGGCTGGTGGGGGCGGCCAGTGGCAGGCGCGCCGGCCGACGGAGGCGGCAGGCGGCGCAGCTGCGCGCCGGCGCACCCTGCACGCGGCGCCGTGCGGCCAAAGTAGGTCCTCGCGGGCCCGGTGCGAAGCGCGGTGGACATCTGCAGTGTGCTGGTCCGATTGAGGACTGTGTGCGCTGAGGATGCGCCGCCGCCCGGCGCTCGGCGCCGCGACGCCGTCTGCTGCTCGGTCGCCTCTGCGGTTCTCGCAGGTGGATTGTATCGCAGCTGTGCGGACGTGTTGGCGCGTGCGCTGTGCTGGGAGAGTTCGCTTCGGCACCCAAGTGGGGCTTTTGTCCTTCTGTGGCGCTGGCGTTGGAGCTGCCGGCCACCGTAGGTGGCGCGTGTTGTCTCCCGCCGGCAATGCCACGACAGCACGCTCCCGGGCCTCTGTCGGCAGCGGCAAGCTCAGTTGGGAGCACGGGTGGTCGCACCTAAAGCGTCTACTCGCCAAACTCCGGGCGATTGCGCCTCTCTCGAACCCGACCAAGTACTTAGGACGGCGCTGCGCGCCGCCGGGACCTGAGAGGGTTTCGAGGTGTATTGTGCAGGGGAGCTCAGCCTCCTCCTGTTTGCAGAATAATTGAGCGGACGCTTGCGTGTTCGCGCGGGCCCCCGGGACACACTCCCGGGCGGCCGGCTGCTCAGCTCTAGTTGACGCAGCTCCCTGGTTGATCCTGCCAGTAGTCATATGCTTGTCTCAAAGATTAAGCCATGCATGTCTCAGTACAAGCCGCATTAAGGTGAAACCGCGAATGGCTCATTAAATCAGTTATGGTTCCTTAGATCGTACCCACGTTACTTGGATAACTGTGGTAATTCTAGAGCTAATACATGCAAACAGAGTCCCGACCAGAGATGGAAGGGACGCTTTTATTAGATCAAAACCAATCGGTCGGCTCGTCCGGTCCGTTTGC
>NW_025726630.1:22500-25000 GCF_021461395.2 Schistocerca americana
TTAGCGTGCTCCTCCGGGGGCGCGCGGGTGCGCGGATTCTCTTCGGCCGCCATTCAACGATCAACTCAGAACTGGCACGGACTGGGGGAATCCGACTGTCTAATTAAAACAAAGCATTGCGATGGCCCTAGCGGGTGTTGACGCAATGTGATTTCTGCCCAGTGCTCTGAATGTCAACGTGAAGAAATTCAAGCAAGCGCGGGTAAACGGCGGGAGTAACTATGACTCTCTTAAGGTGGCCAAGTGGCGGCGGTGTGGCTGCATCCGGACTTGGCTTTTCGAAGTGCGGTCTTGATGTAGTCGTGCTGCTGCTGCGAGGTGCCTTCCTTGGGTTATAGTTACAGGGAGAGTGATGCGCAATACATGGGCCTAGCCCTCTTAGCCTCTCCTCTCCTGCGGTCTTCTCCCCTTCTCGTGGGCCCGCTGATTTTTGCAGAGTGGAAGACCGCACCAGGGGCTTGGGGGGGTTACCAGCCCCCCCTCGCATTATCCCTTTATAGTTGGGGGCAGCCGACAAGAAACAAGAGATGGTGGCCCTTCCGCTGAAGGTGCCACCCCAGCTACCCCAGCACCTATCCGGCCAACCGGCCGTAACGAAAATGCGATAGTTTGTGTAGCTCCCTTTGCTTGCAGTGAGTGCCACCGCACTTTTACCACGAAGAACGGTCTCGGGGTCCATCGCCGCCGCCAACACCCTGCGGCCGCCAACGCTGAGATCGTGACGGAGAGGCATCGCGCGAGGTGGACGGAGGAAGAAGTCCTGTCGCTCGCCAAGGCAGAGGCCGAACTGTTCCTGGAGAGGGACGCCCGGTTCTTCTTTGTAAATCAAGAACTTACCAGGATGTTCCCCGACCGAACGCTTGAGGCAATCAAGTGCCGACGGCGGCAAGCTGCCCACAAGCAGCTTGTCCGCCAATTCATGGAGGCACTTGAGATCGGTCGGGGTGAAGAGCCGGCGTCCCGCCGTGGAGCAGCGAGCTCGCTGCCTGACGCGGGCGAGGCCGCTGCGCCGCCCGTCGACGCAGCCGAGGACTTCGCGGCCGACACCACCGGGCCGCCGCCGGAGGGGCCGACTGACGCCGCCATCTGGGAGCATCTGGCGGGGCTACCTGCTTCCGCCCAGCGTTTCTCTGCCCTGGATCGAGTCATTGGTCTGGGGCGGGGCACGCCGCCCGATGTCATCCTGGGCATGCTCCCGGATGCCCTTGCGTCGGTCGGGTCCAGGGGGGAGAGGTCGATCACCAGGACACAGCGGCCGCGCCAACCATCCAAGCGGCCGCCTGCCGCCCCGCCGCTGCAGAAGCGCAAGCGGCGCCGCTGGGAATACGCGCGGACACAGGACGCCTTCCGTAGGTCGCGTGCACGTTGCGTGCGCGGCTTGCTGGACGGCACCCTGCTGCAGCCGCCACCCGACATCCCCGGTCTGCTGGACTTCTGGGCGGACCTCTTCACGAAGAAGCCGATCTCCACTGCCGGCTTCATCCGTGACCGCCTTCTCCCGCACTCGGAGCCTGTCGCTCCTGAGTGCCTATGGGGGCCGGTCACACGTGAGGAGGTCGCTGCTGCCTTGCCGCCCAGGGGATCGGCAGCCGGGCCGGACGGCCTGACTCCAGCGGAGCTGCGGCGCCTGCCGCATGAAGTCCTGGTGAAACTCTTGAACCTCTTCCTCCTGGCCCGCGCCCTCCCCGAGCGTCTGCTTCGCGCCCGGACGTCACTTCTCCCCAAAACGGCTGCACCAACATCCCCCGCTGACTTTCGCCCCATTACGGTCTGCTCGGTGTTGGCGCGGACCTTTCACAAGGTTCTCGCGTCACGCCTGATGCGTGCATGTGCTGTGGACGAACGTCAGCGGGCATTCATCCCCCGGGATGGGATGTTGGAAAACACCTTCATCTTGGACACTGCTCTCACCGACGCAGTCCGCTCCTGTCGCTCTGTTTTTGTGGCATCGATCGACGTCTCTAAAGCGTTCGATTCGGTGGACCATGCCGCCCTCCGCCCCGTGCTGAGGGCCCATGGCCTGCCGGATTGCTTTATCGAGTACGTCGAAAGGTGTTACGAGGGTAGCACGACGGTGATAGCGGGCGGCGCCGACGTGGGCGTGCCCCTGCAGCCGGCTAGGGGTGTGCGTCAGGGTGACCCCCTCTCCCCCCTCCTTTTCAATTTTGCGGTGGACTATGTTTTGAGTCAACTTCCCTCCCACATCGGAGCTCGGATCCTTGGTCGCAGAGTTAACGCTGCGGCCTTCGCAGATGACGTCCTGCTTTTTGCATCGACCGCGAGGGGATTGCAGTCCCTCATCGACGCAGCCGTCGCAGCCCTCGCCCATCTGGGGCTGCAGATCAACGCCCGGAAGTGTTTCACCCTCGCCTTAGTCGCGTCTGGGCGCGACAAGAAGGTGAAGGTCGACGCCGACGTTACCTTCAAAGCGGGCAACGCCACCGTGCCCGCCCTACGTGTGGGTGAAACCTTCCGGTACCTGGGACTGCAATTCTCCACC
>NW_025726630.1:30000-37500 GCF_021461395.2 Schistocerca americana
TGTACCTTAACCTAACCCATATTGTACCTTAACCTAACCCATATTGTACCTTAACCTAACCCATATTGTACCTTAACCTAACCCATATTGTACCTTAACCTAACCCATATTGTACCTTAACCTAACCCATATTGTACCTTAACCTAACCCATATTGTACCTTAACCTAACCCATATTGTACCTTAACCTAACCCATATTGTACCTTAACCTAACCCATATTGTACCTTAACCTAACCCATGTTGCGCCTTAACCTAACCCATGTTGCGCCTTAACCTAACCCATGTTGCGCCTTAACCTAACCCATGTTGCGCCTTAACCTAACCCATGTTGCGCCTTAACCTAACCCATGTTGCGCCTTAACCTAACCCATGTTGCGCCTTAACCTAACCCATGTTGCGCCTTAACCTAACCCATGTTGCGCCTTAACCTAACCCATGTTGCGCCTTAACCTAACCCATGTTGCGCCTTAACCTAACCCATGTTGCGCCTTAACCTAACCTATGTTGCGCCTTAACCTAACCTATGTTGCGCCTTAACCTAACCTATGTTGCGCCTTAACCTAACCTATGTTGCGCCTTAACCTAACCTATGTTGCGCCTTAACCTAACCTATGTTGCGCCTTAACCTAACCTATGTTGCGCCTTAACCTAACCTATGTTGCGCCGTAACCTAACCTATGTTGCGCCGTAACCTAACCTATGTTGCGCCATAACCTAACCTATGTTGCGCCTTAACCTAACCTATGTTGCGCCTTAACCTAACCTATGTTGCGCCTTAACCTAACCTATGTTGCGCCGTAACCTAACCTATGTTGCGCCTTAACCTAACCTATGTTGCGCCTTAACCTAACCTATGTTGCGCCTTAACCTAACCTATGTTGCGCCTTAACCTAACCTATGTTGCGCCTTAACCTAACCTATGTTGCGCCTTAACCTAACCTATGTTGCGCCTTAACCTAACCTATGTTGCGCCTTAACCTAACCTATGTTGCGCCGTAACCTAACCTATGTTGCGCCTTAACCTAACCTATGTTGCGCCTTAACCTAACCTATGTTGCGCCGTAACCTAACCTATGTTGCGCCTTAACCTAACCTATGTTGCGCCTTAACCTAACCTATGTTGCGCCTTAACCTAACCTATGTTGCGCCTTAACCTAACCTATGTTGCGCCTTAACCTAACCTATGTTGCGCCTTAACCCAACACACGTTGGGCCTTAACCCAACACACGTTGGGCCTTAACCCAACACACGTTGGGCCTTAACCCAACACACGTTGGGCCTTAACCCAACACACGTTGGGCCTTAACCCAACACACGTTGGGCCTTAACCCAACACACGTTGGGCCTTAACCCAACACACGTTGGGCCTTAACCCAACACACGTTGGGCCTTAACCCAACACACGTTGGGCCTTAACCCAACACACGTTGGGCCTTAACCCAACACACGTTGGGCCTTAACCCAACACACGTTGGGCCTTAACCCAACACACGTTGGGCCTTAACCCAACACACGTTGGGCCTTAACCCAACACACGTTGGGCCTTAACCCAACACACGTTGGGCCTTAACCCAACACACGTTGGGCCTTAACCCAACACACGTTGGGCCTTAACCCAACACACGTTGGGCCTTAACCCAACACACGTTGGGCCTTAACCTGCTCTGTAATTGTCATACGACGCGTTAAATTAGTGTAGTGTTGCCTAACTGCAACCCCCGCAATATAGTTTGCTACTCGCACTGCCCGGTCCCCAGAGTATCGCTTCATGTTAAACACCTTGCAGCTATACACTGTAATGCGGATGGCGGCAGGACGTACATGCTCAATGCCCTTCGCAGTTGTTCATTGGCATTCGCATGGCGAAGCACAGCCTACGTTGTGGTACGGCTTGTGGCAACTGTCCGCTGATGTTGTACGTCCAAATCACACACTGTACCGCACATTGGTCCTCATGTACTGAATGATACATCGTGGTACATGTGTGACCGTACCACGACTGCGCCAACAACGGCGAACCATACGGTCCAAATATTGTGCACTCAGCTACGTGTCGTCTCCCTATAAGAGCTGGATTGCAGTATGGTATGCCGTGGATGGCGATCAGCATGAGCCGTCTGTTGATGTAGTGGCGCGTGTTGTCAGACGTAGTCGTCTCTTCTCACACACCGTGATAGCATGGTGCACTGCGTTCCACATCTGCGACATGCGACAGAGGCCGGTTGACAGTCGTTCGCGCAATGGACATCGCATACGTACGGGGGCCACCTTCCACGTGTTCGCGAAGCGTGCACATGTTGTTGCGTGTATGTGGGCAGACATAGTGTGTCGTGACACCTGACACAGGCATGCAACAATCGTTGAATTTGCAAATGGCGATGGACGTCTACGTTTGCTGGTGACGTTACGCAAATGAAGAACTGGTAAACCGTTGTGGTGCGGTTGTTCTCGCTAGAGGTGAATCAGTGATGGCGACGATCGGTTGAGCTACCAACCGGTTGTTTCAGCGATACCCACCATGCCCACGAACGTGAATGGCATGTGGGTGTGAAGCGATACGCGGCGGTGGCTGGGTGGGACCGTCCCCGGCCGGTGAGGGGGGGCCTTCCGGCGTGCTGGCCGCGCGGTGCGTGGGCGCACGCGCTACAGCCGGCTGGTGGGGGCGGCCAGTGGCAGGCGCGCCGGCCGACGGAGGCGGCAGGCGGCGCAGCTGCGCGCCGGCGCACCCTGCACGCGGCGCCGTGCGGCCAAAGTAGGTCCTCGCGGGCCCGGTGCGAAGCGCGGTGGACATCTGCAGTGTGCTGGTCCGATTGAGGACTGTGTGCGCTGAGGATGCGCCGCCGCCCGGCGCTCGGCGCCGCGACGCCGTCTGCTGCTCGGTCGCCTCTGCGGTTCTCGCAGGTGGATTGTATCGCAGCTGTGCGGACGTGTTGGCGCGTGCGCTGTGCTGGGAGAGTTCGCTTCGGCACCCAAGTGGGGCTTTTGTCCTTCTGTGGCGCTGGCGTTGGAGCTGCCGGCCACCGTAGGTGGCGCGTGTTGTCTCCCGCCGGCAATGCCACGACAGCACGCTCCCGGGCCTCTGTCGGCAGCGGCAAGCTCAGTTGGGAGCACGGGTGGTCGCACCTAAAGCGTCTACTCGCCAAACTCCGGGCGATTGCGCCTCTCTCGAACCCGACCAAGTACTTAGGACGGCGCTGCGCGCCGCCGGGACCTGAGAGGGTTTCGAGGTGTATTGTGCAGGGGAGCTCAGCCTCCTCCTGTTTGCAGAATAATTGAGCGGACGCTTGCGCGTTCGCGCGGGCCCCCGGGACACACTCCCGGGCGGCCGGCTGCTCAGCTCTAGTTGACGCAGCTCCCTGGTTGATCCTGCCAGTAGTCATATGCTTGTCTCAAAGATTAAGCCATGCATGTCTCAGTACAAGCCGCATTAAGGTGAAACCGCGAATGGCTCATTAAATCAGTTATGGTTCCTTAGATCGTACCCACGTTACTTGGATAACTGTGGTAATTCTAGAGCTAATACATGCAAACAGAGTCCCGACCAGAGATGGAAGGGACGCTTTTATTAGATCAAAACCAATCGGTCGGCTCGTCCGGTCCGTTTGCCTTGGTGACTCTGAATAACTTTGGGCTGATCGCACGGTCCTCGTACCGGCGACGCATCTTTCAAATGTCTGCCTTATCAACTGTCGATGGTAGGTTCTGCGCCTACCATGGTTGTAACGGGTAACGGGGAATCAGGGTTCGATTCCGGAGAGGGAGCCTGAGAAACGGCTACCACATCCAAGGAAGGCAGCAGGCGCGCAAATTACCCACTCCCGGCACGGGGAGGTAGTGACGAAAAATAACGATACGGGACTCATCCGAGGCCCCGTAATCGGAATGAGTACACTTTAAATCCTTTAACGAGTATCTATTGGAGGGCAAGTCTGGTGCCAGCAGCCGCGGTAATTCCAGCTCCAATAGCGTATATTAAAGTTGTTGCGGTTAAAAAGCTCGTAGTTGGATTTGTGTCCCACGCTGTTGGTTCACCGCCCGTCGGTGTTTAACTGGCATGTATCGTGGGACGTCCTGCCGGTGGGGCGAGCTGAAGGCGTGCGACGCGCCTCGTGCGTGCTCGTGCGTCCCGAGGCGGACCCCGTTGCAATCCTACCAGGGTGCTCTTGAGTGAGTGTCTCGGTGGGCCGGCACGTTTACTTTGAACAAATTAGAGTGCTTAAAGCAGGCAAGCCCGCCTGAATACTGTGTGCATGGAATAATGGAATAGGACCTCGGTTCTATTTTGTTGGTTTTCGGAACCCGAGGTAATGATTAATAGGGACAGGCGGGGGCATTCGTATTGCGACGTTAGAGGTGAAATTCTTGGATCGTCGCAAGACGAACAGAAGCGAAAGCATTTGCCAAGTATGTTTTCATTAATCAAGAACGAAAGTTAGAGGTTCGAAGGCGATCAGATACCGCCCTAGTTCTAACCATAAACGATGCCAGCCAGCGATCCGCCGCAGTTCCTCCGATGACTCGGCGGGCAGCCTCCGGGAAACCAAAGCTTTTGGGTTCCGGGGGAAGTATGGTTGCAAAGCTGAAACTTAAAGGAATTGACGGAAGGGCACCACCAGGAGTGGAGCCTGCGGCTTAATTTGACTCAACACGGGAAACCTCACCAGGCCCGGACACCGGAAGGATTGACAGATTGATAGCTCTTTCTTGATTCGGTGGGTGGTGGTGCATGGCCGTTCTTAGTTGGTGGAGCGATTTGTCTGGTTAATTCCGATAACGAACGAGACTCTAGCCTGCTAACTAGTCGCGTGACATCCTTCGTGCTGTCAGCGATTACTTTTCTTCTTAGAGGGACAGGCGGCTTCTAGCCGCACGAGATTGAGCAATAACAGGTCTGTGATGCCCTTAGATGTTCTGGGCCGCACGCGCGCTACACTGAAGGAATCAGCGTGTCTTCCTAGGCCGAAAGGTCGGGGTAACCCGCTGAACCTCCTTCGTGCTAGGGATTGGGGCTTGCAATTGTTCCCCATGAACGAGGAATTCCCAGTAAGCGCGAGTCATAAGCTCGCGTTGATTACGTCCCTGCCCTTTGTACACACCGCCCGTCGCTACTACCGATTGAATGATTTAGTGAGGTCTTCGGACTGGTACGCGGCATTGACTCTGTCGTTGCCGATGCTACCGGAAAGATGACCAAACTTGATCATTTAGAGGAAGTAAAAGTCGTAACAAGGTTTCCGTAGGTGAACCTGCGGAAGGATCATTACCGACTAGACTGCATGTCTTTCGATGTGCGTGTCGTGTCGCGCAACACGCTACCTGTACGGCTCGCAGTAGCCGTGCGCCGCGTGCGGAACCACGCGTGCTTCTCAAAACTAACGCCAATGTTGTGTGGTACGAGCGCTGAAGCGCTGGAGCGGCTGGCCTGCGGCACCTGGCGCCTGGCGCCGGTTTTGAATGACTTTCGCCCGACTGCCTGTCCGCTCCGGTGTGGAGCCGTACGACGCCCATCGGCCGTGAGGCCGTTGGACACAGAACGCTTGAACAGGGGCCGCCACACGCCTACGTCCCGCCTATGCAACTGTCTTGAAAGAGACAGTGTAAACTAAGAAAAGATCACCCAGGACGGTGGATCACTCGGCTCGTGGGTCGATGAAGAACGCAGCAAATTGCGCGTCGACATGTGAACTGCAGGACACATGAACATCGACGTTTCGAACGCACATTGCGGTCCATGGATTCCGTTCCCGGGCCACGTCTGGCTGAGGGTCGGCTACGTATACTGAAGCGCGCGGCGTTTGCCCCGCTTCGCAGACCTGGGAGCGTCGCGGCCGCCTGTGGGGCCGGCCGCGCCTCCTTAAACGTGCGATGCGCGCCCGTCGCCTGGCGGTTCGCATACCGGTACTTACTCGGTAGCGTGCACAGCCGGCTGGCGGTGTGGCGTGCGACACCTCGTACAACGACCTCAGAGCAGGCGAGACTACCCGCTGAATTTAAGCATATTACTAAGCGGAGGAAAAGAAACTAACAAGGATTCCCCCAGTAGCGGCGAGCGAACAGGGAAGAGTCCAGCACCGAACCCCGCAGGCTGCCGCCTGTCGTGGCATGTGGTGTTTGGGAGGGTCCACTACCCCGACGCCTCGCGCCGAGCCCAAGTCCAACTTGAATGAGGCCACGGCCCGTAGAGGGTGCCAGGCCCGTAGCGGCCGGTGCGAGCGTCGGCGGGACCTCTCCTTCGAGTCGGGTTGCTTGAGAGTGCAGCTCCAAGTGGGTGGTAAACTCCATCTGAGACTAAATATGACCACGAGACCGATAGCGAACAAGTACCGTGAGGGAAAGTTGAAAAGAACTTTGAAGAGAGAGTTCAAAAGTACGTGAAACCGTTCTGGGGTAAACGTGAGAAGTCCGAAAGGTCGAACGGGTGAGATTCACGCCCATCCGGCCACTGGCCTCCGCCCTCGGCAGATGGGGCCGGCCGCCCGCGCGGAGCAATCCGCGGCGGGGTCGTGTCCGGTTGCCTTTCCACTCGCCGCGGGGTGGGGCCGTTCCGGTGTGCGGTGGGCCGCACTTCTCCCCTAGTAGGACGTCGCGACCCGCTGGGTGCCGGCCTACGGCCCGGGTGCGCAGCCTGTCCTTCCGCGGGCCTCGGTTCGCGTCTGTTGGGCAGAGCCCCGGTGTCCTGGCTGGCTGCCCGGCGGTATATCTGGAGGAGTCGATTCGCCCCTTTGGGCGCTCGGGCTCCCGGCAAGCGCGCGCGGTTCTTCCCGGATGACGGACCTACCTGGCCCGGCCCCGGACCCGCGCCGCTGTTGGCTCGGGATGCTCTCGGGCGGAATAATCGCTCCCGTCAGCGGCGCTTCAGCTTTGGACAATTTCACGACCCGTCTTGAAACACGGACCAAGGAGTCTAACATGTGCGCGAGTCATTGGGCTGTACGAAACCTAAAGGCGTAATGAAAGTGAAGGTCTCGCCTTGCGCGGGCCGAGGGAGGATGGGGCTTCCCCGCCCTTCACGGGGCGGCGGCCTCCGCACTCCCGGGGCGTCTCGTCCTCATTGCGAGGTGAGGCGCACCTAGAGCGTACACGTTGGGACCCGAAAGATGGTGAACTATGCCTGGCCAGGACGAAGTCAGGGGAAACCCTGATGGAGGTCCGTAGCGATTCTGACGTGCAAATCGATCGTCGGAGCTGGGTATAGGGGCGAAAGACTAATCGAACCATCTAGTAGCTGGTTCCCTCCGAAGTTTCCCTCAGGATAGCTGGTGCTCGTACGAGTCTCATCCGGTAAAGCGAATGATTAGAGGCCTTGGGGCCGAAACGACCTCAACCTATTCTCAAACTTTAAATGGGTGAGATCTCCGGCTTGCTTGATATGCTGAAGCCGCGAGCAAACGACTCGGATCGGAGTGCCAAGTGGGCCACTTTTGGTAAGCAGAACTGGCGCTGTGGGATGAACCAAACGCCGAGTTAAGGCGCCCGAATCGACGCTCATGGGAAACCA
>NW_025726630.1:42500-50000 GCF_021461395.2 Schistocerca americana
ATTGTACCTTAACCTAACCCATATTGTACCTTAACCTAACCCATATTGTACCTTAACCTAACCCATATTGTACCTTAACCTAACCCATATTGTACCTTAACCTAACCCATATTGTACCTTAACCTAACCCATGTTGCGCCTTAACCTAACCCATGTTGCGCCTTAACCTAACCCATGTTGCGCCTTAACCTAACCCATGTTGCGCCTTAACCTAACCCATGTTGCGCCTTAACCTAACCCATGTTGCGCCTTAACCTAACCCATGTTGCGCCTTAACCTAACCCATGTTGCGCCTTAACCTAACCCATGTTGCGCCTTAACCTAACCCATGTTGCGCCTTAACCTAACCCATGTTGCGCCTTAACCTAACCCATGTTGCGCCTTAACCTAACCTATGTTGCGCCTTAACCTAACCTATGTTGCGCCTTAACCTAACCTATGTTGCGCCTTAACCTAACCTATGTTGCGCCTTAACCTAACCTATGTTGCGCCTTAACCTAACCTATGTTGCGCCTTAACCTAACCTATGTTGCGCCGTAACCTAACCTATGTTGCGCCGTAACCTAACCTATGTTGCGCCATAACCTAACCTATGTTGCGCCTTAACCTAACCTATGTTGCGCCTTAACCTAACCTATGTTGCGCCTTAACCTAACCTATGTTGCGCCGTAACCTAACCTATGTTGCGCCTTAACCTAACCTATGTTGCGCCTTAACCTAACCTATGTTGCGCCTTAACCTAACCTATGTTGCGCCTTAACCTAACCTATGTTGCGCCTTAACCTAACCTATGTTGCGCCTTAACCTAACCTATGTTGCGCCTTAACCTAACCTATGTTGCGCCTTAACCTAACCTATGTTGCGCCTTAACCTAACCTATGTTGCGCCGTAACCTAACCTATGTTGCGCCTTAACCTAACCTATGTTGCGCCTTAACCTAACCTATGTTGCGCCGTAACCTAACCTATGTTGCGCCTTAACCTAACCTATGTTGCGCCTTAACCTAACCTATGTTGCGCCTTAACCTAACCTATGTTGCGCCTTAACCTAACCTATGTTGCGCCTTAACCTAACCTATGTTGCGCCTTAACCCAACACACGTTGGGCCTTAACCCAACACACGTTGGGCCTTAACCCAACACACGTTGGGCCTTAACCCAACACACGTTGGGCCTTAACCCAACACACGTTGGGCCTTAACCCAACACACGTTGGGCCTTAACCCAACACACGTTGGGCCTTAACCCAACACACGTTGGGCCTTAACCCAACACACGTTGGGCCTTAACCCAACACACGTTGGGCCTTAACCCAACACACGTTGGGCCTTAACCCAACACACGTTGGGCCTTAACCCAACACACGTTGGGCCTTAACCCAACACACGTTGGGCCTTAACCCAACACACGTTGGGCCTTAACCCAACACACGTTGGGCCTTAACCCAACACACGTTGGGCCTTAACCCAACACACGTTGGGCCTTAACCCAACACACGTTGGGCCTTAACCCAACACACGTTGGGCCTTAACCCAACACACGTTGGGCCTTAACCCAACACACGTTGGGCCTTAACCCAACACACGTTGGGCCTTAACCCAACACACGTTGGGCCTTAACCCAACACACGTTGGGCCTTAACCCAACACACGTTGGGCCTTAACCCAACACACGTTGGGCCTTAACCCAACACACGTTGGGCCTTAACCCAACACACGTTGGGCCTTAACCCAACACACGTTGGGCCTTAACCTGCTCTGTAATTGTCATACGACGCGTTAAATTAGTGTAGTGTTGCCTAACTGCAACCCCCGCAATATAGTTTGCTACTCGCACTGCCCGGTCCCCAGAGTATCGCTTCATGTTAAACACCTTGCAGCTATACACTGTAATGCGGATGGCGGCAGGACGTACATGCTCAATGCCCTTCGCAGTTGTTCATTGGCATTCGCATGGCGAAGCACAGCCTACGTTGTGGTACGGCTTGTGGCAACTGTCCGCTGATGTTGTACGTCCAAATCACACACTGTACCGCACATTGGTCCTCATGTACTGAATGATACATCGTGGTACATGTGTGACCGTACCACGACTGCGCCAACAACGGCGAACCATACGGTCCAAATATTGTGCACTCAGCTACGTGTCGTCTCCCTATAAGAGCTGGATTGCAGTATGGTATGCCGTGGATGGCGATCAGCATGAGCCGTCTGTTGATGTAGTGGCGCGTGTTGTCAGACGTAGTCGTCTCTTCTCACACACCGTGATAGCATGGTGCACTGCGTTCCACATCTGCGACATGCGACAGAGGCCGGTTGACAGTCGTTCGCGCAATGGACATCGCATACGTACGGGGGCCACCTTCCACGTGTTCGCGAAGCGTGCACATGTTGTTGCGTGTATGTGGGCAGACATAGTGTGTCGTGACACCTGACACAGGCATGCAACAATCGTTGAATTTGCAAATGGCGATGGACGTCTACGTTTGCTGGTGACGTTACGCAAATGAAGAACTGGTAAACCGTTGTGGTGCGGTTGTTCTCGCTAGAGGTGAATCAGTGATGGCGACGATCGGTTGAGCTACCAACCGGTTGTTTCAGCGATACCCACCATGCCCACGAACGTGAATGGCATGTGGGTGTGAAGCGATACGCGGCGGTGGCTGGGTGGGACCGTCCCCGGCCGGTGAGGGGGGGCCTTCCGGCGTGCTGGCCGCGCGGTGCGTGGGCGCACGCGCTACAGCCGGCTGGTGGGGGCGGCCAGTGGCAGGCGCGCCGGCCGACGGAGGCGGCAGGCGGCGCAGCTGCGCGCCGGCGCACCCTGCACGCGGCGCCGTGCGGCCAAAGTAGGTCCTCGCGGGCCCGGTGCGAAGCGCGGTGGACATCTGCAGTGTGCTGGTCCGATTGAGGACTGTGTGCGCTGAGGATGCGCCGCCGCCCGGCGCTCGGCGCCGCGACGCCGTCTGCTGCTCGGTCGCCTCTGCGGTTCTCGCAGGTGGATTGTATCGCAGCTGTGCGGACGTGTTGGCGCGTGCGCTGTGCTGGGAGAGTTCGCTTCGGCACCCAAGTGGGGCTTTTGTCCTTCTGTGGCGCTGGCGTTGGAGCTGCCGGCCACCGTAGGTGGCGCGTGTTGTCTCCCGCCGGCAATGCCACGACAGCACGCTCCCGGGCCTCTGTCGGCAGCGGCAAGCTCAGTTGGGAGCACGGGTGGTCGCACCTAAAGCGTCTACTCGCCAAACTCCGGGCGATTGCGCCTCTCTCGAACCCGACCAAGTACTTAGGACGGCGCTGCGCGCCGCCGGGACCTGAGAGGGTTTCGAGGTGTATTGTGCAGGGGAGCTCAGCCTCCTCCTGTTTGCAGAATAATTGAGCGGACGCTTGCGTGTTCGCGCGGGCCCCCGGGACACACTCCCGGGCGGCCGGCTGCTCAGCTCTAGTTGACGCAGCTCCCTGGTTGATCCTGCCAGTAGTCATATGCTTGTCTCAAAGATTAAGCCATGCATGTCTCAGTACAAGCCGCATTAAGGTGAAACCGCGAATGGCTCATTAAATCAGTTATGGTTCCTTAGATCGTACCCACGTTACTTGGATAACTGTGGTAATTCTAGAGCTAATACATGCAAACAGAGTCCCGACCAGAGATGGAAGGGACGCTTTTATTAGATCAAAACCAATCGGTCGGCTCGTCCGGTCCGTTTGCCTTGGTGACTCTGAATAACTTTGGGCTGATCGCACGGTCCTCGTACCGGCGACGCATCTTTCAAATGTCTGCCTTATCAACTGTCGATGGTAGGTTCTGCGCCTACCATGGTTGTAACGGGTAACGGGGAATCAGGGTTCGATTCCGGAGAGGGAGCCTGAGAAACGGCTACCACATCCAAGGAAGGCAGCAGGCGCGCAAATTACCCACTCCCGGCACGGGGAGGTAGTGACGAAAAATAACGATACGGGACTCATCCGAGGCCCCGTAATCGGAATGAGTACACTTTAAATCCTTTAACGAGTATCTATTGGAGGGCAAGTCTGGTGCCAGCAGCCGCGGTAATTCCAGCTCCAATAGCGTATATTAAAGTTGTTGCGGTTAAAAAGCTCGTAGTTGGATTTGTGTCCCACGCTGTTGGTTCACCGCCCGTCGGTGTTTAACTGGCATGTATCGTGGGACGTCCTGCCGGTGGGGCGAGCTGAAGGCGTGCGACGCGCCTCGTGCGTGCTCGTGCGTCCCGAGGCGGACCCCGTTGCAATCCTACCAGGGTGCTCTTGAGTGAGTGTCTCGGTGGGCCGGCACGTTTACTTTGAACAAATTAGAGTGCTTAAAGCAGGCAAGCCCGCCTGAATACTGTGTGCATGGAATAATGGAATAGGACCTCGGTTCTATTTTGTTGGTTTTCGGAACCCGAGGTAATGATTAATAGGGACAGGCGGGGGCATTCGTATTGCGACGTTAGAGGTGAAATTCTTGGATCGTCGCAAGACGAACAGAAGCGAAAGCATTTGCCAAGTATGTTTTCATTAATCAAGAACGAAAGTTAGAGGTTCGAAGGCGATCAGATACCGCCCTAGTTCTAACCATAAACGATGCCAGCCAGCGATCCGCCGCAGTTCCTCCGATGACTCGGCGGGCAGCCTCCGGGAAACCAAAGCTTTTGGGTTCCGGGGGAAGTATGGTTGCAAAGCTGAAACTTAAAGGAATTGACGGAAGGGCACCACCAGGAGTGGAGCCTGCGGCTTAATTTGACTCAACACGGGAAACCTCACCAGGCCCGGACACCGGAAGGATTGACAGATTGATAGCTCTTTCTTGATTCGGTGGGTGGTGGTGCATGGCCGTTCTTAGTTGGTGGAGCGATTTGTCTGGTTAATTCCGATAACGAACGAGACTCTAGCCTGCTAACTAGTCGCGTGACATCCTTCGTGCTGTCAGCGATTACTTTTCTTCTTAGAGGGACAGGCGGCTTCTAGCCGCACGAGATTGAGCAATAACAGGTCTGTGATGCCCTTAGATGTTCTGGGCCGCACGCGCGCTACACTGAAGGAATCAGCGTGTCTTCCTAGGCCGAAAGGTCGGGGTAACCCGCTGAACCTCCTTCGTGCTAGGGATTGGGGCTTGCAATTGTTCCCCATGAACGAGGAATTCCCAGTAAGCGCGAGTCATAAGCTCGCGTTGATTACGTCCCTGCCCTTTGTACACACCGCCCGTCGCTACTACCGATTGAATGATTTAGTGAGGTCTTCGGACTGGTACGCGGCATTGACTCTGTCGTTGCCGATGCTACCGGAAAGATGACCAAACTTGATCATTTAGAGGAAGTAAAAGTCGTAACAAGGTTTCCGTAGGTGAACCTGCGGAAGGATCATTACCGACTAGACTGCATGTCTTTCGATGTGCGTGTCGTGTCGCGCAACACGCTACCTGTACGGCTCGCAGTAGCCGTGCGCCGCGTGCGGAACCACGCGTGCTTCTCAAAACTAACGCCAATGTTGTGTGGTACGAGCGCTGAAGCGCTGGAGCGGCTGGCCTGCGGCACCTGGCGCCTGGCGCCGGTTTTGAATGACTTTCGCCCGACTGCCTGTCCGCTCCGGTGTGGAGCCGTACGACGCCCATCGGCCGTGAGGCCGTTGGACACAGAACGCTTGAACAGGGGCCGCCACACGCCTACGTCCCGCCTATGCAACTGTCTTGAAAGAGACAGTGTAAACTAAGAAAAGATCACCCAGGACGGTGGATCACTCGGCTCGTGGGTCGATGAAGAACGCAGCAAATTGCGCGTCGACATGTGAACTGCAGGACACATGAACATCGACGTTTCGAACGCACATTGCGGTCCATGGATTCCGTTCCCGGGCCACGTCTGGCTGAGGGTCGGCTACGTATACTGAAGCGCGCGGCGTTTGCCCCGCTTCGCAGACCTGGGAGCGTCGCGGCCGCCTGTGGGGCCGGCCGCGCCTCCTTAAACGTGCGATGCGCGCCCGTCGCCTGGCGGTTCGCATACCGGTACTTACTCGGTAGCGTGCACAGCCGGCTGGCGGTGTGGCGTGCGACACCTCGTACAACGACCTCAGAGCAGGCGAGACTACCCGCTGAATTTAAGCATATTACTAAGCGGAGGAAAAGAAACTAACAAGGATTCCCCCAGTAGCGGCGAGCGAACAGGGAAGAGTCCAGCACCGAACCCCGCAGGCTGCCGCCTGTCGTGGCATGTGGTGTTTGGGAGGGTCCACTACCCCGACGCCTCGCGCCGAGCCCAAGTCCAACTTGAATGAGGCCACGGCCCGTAGAGGGTGCCAGGCCCGTAGCGGCCGGTGCGAGCGTCGGCGGGACCTCTCCTTCGAGTCGGGTTGCTTGAGAGTGCAGCTCCAAGTGGGTGGTAAACTCCATCTGAGACTAAATATGACCACGAGACCGATAGCGAACAAGTACCGTGAGGGAAAGTTGAAAAGAACTTTGAAGAGAGAGTTCAAAAGTACGTGAAACCGTTCTGGGGTAAACGTGAGAAGTCCGAAAGGTCGAACGGGTGAGATTCACGCCCATCCGGCCACTGGCCTCCGCCCTCGGCAGATGGGGCCGGCCGCCCGCGCGGAGCAATCCGCGGCGGGGTCGTGTCCGGTTGCCTTTCCACTCGCCGCGGGGTGGGGCCGTTCCGGTGTGCGGTGGGCCGCACTTCTCCCCTAGTAGGACGTCGCGACCCGCTGGGTGCCGGCCTACGGCCCGGGTGCGCAGCCTGTCCTTCCGCGGGCCTCGGTTCGCGTCTGTTGGGCAGAGCCCCGGTGTCCTGGCTGGCTGCCCGGCGGTATATCTGGAGGAGTCGATTCGCCCCTTTGGGCGCTCGGGCTCCCGGCAAGCGCGCGCGGTTCTTCCCGGATGACGGACCTACCTGGCCCGGCCCCGGACCCGCGCCGCTGTTGGCTCGGGATGCTCTCGGGCGGAATAATCGCTCCCGTCAGCGGCGCTTCAGCTTTGGACAATTTCACGACCCGTCTTGAAACACGGACCAAGGAGTCTAACATGTGCGCGAGTCATTGGGCTGTACGAAACCTAAAGGCGTAATGAAAGTGAAGGTCTCGCCTTGCGCGGGCCGAGGGAGGATGGGGCTTCCCCGCCCTTCACGGGGCGGCGGCCTCCGCACTCCCGGGGCGTCTCGTCCTCATTGCGAGGTGAGGCGCACCTAGAGCGTACACGTTGGGACCCGAAAGATGGTGAACTATGCCTGGCCAGGACGAAGTCAGGGGAAACCCTGATGGAGGTCCGTAGCGATTCTGACGTGCAAATCGATCGTCGGAGCTGGGTATAGGGGCGAAAGACTAATCGAACCATCTAGTAGCTGGTTCCCTCCGAAGTTTCCCTCAGGATAGCTGGTGCTCGTACGAGTCTCATCCGGTAAAGCGAATGATTAGAGGCCTTGGGGCCGAAACGACCTCAACCTATTCTCAAACTTTAAATGGGTGAGATCTCCGGCTTGCTTGATATGCTGAAGCCGCGAGCAAACGACTCGGATCGGAGTGCC
>NW_025726631.1:0-57500 GCF_021461395.2 Schistocerca americana
ATCGTTATCACTCTTTAACTATCACTGCAACTCTCCAGTCATCCACTGCTTCCTCTGCACTGCGAAGCAACACATTCTCCTCCTCTTCAAGTTCTGCACCACTCTCGTTATCAGACACGTAGAAAGCCGGTTACAAAGGTCGAATGACGCAGTGGATTTTAAGACCGGGCATCTGCTTGGCCAGCCCTTCTACGGCCTTCGGGTCACCTTGACACTCTTTGACTCCCAGCTCCCTGTGATAAGAATGAAAACACTGCTTTTACTGTGACAACGTGGCCATCCAATGGAGTTACCTCTATATTGTGCATGTTTGAACAACAGAAAATTTAATTATATACATGGAGGCTCATATTTATCTCAGAGAAAACAATGAGAAAAGAATCTAAAAGGAAGTGACATACTGGGATACGAGGTAGGAAAGGGTGCAGGGGGCGGGGGGGTAGGTAACAAGAGGAGAGTGGCAGTCCGCACAGGGAAGGAGCAGTTCCAGAGCGAGAGGGGCTGAACGAGGCAAGGGGGTAAATGGCTGCAGGAAATACAAGTGTAACATTAGTTTGGCGAACAACTTCATAGCGTTTTTGTTTTGCTTATCGGTAATCCAGTCGCTACGGGTTTATTTAGCGATTATCAGTTTTTCTTTGTAGTTTGCTGTTGCTACTTGCATTCACATATTGCCATTTTGTCATTTTGAGATAGTGAGTAGAGTAGAAAACTGAGGGCAGAGTGGAGAAATCTGAACTTTTCGGACAGCAGTGGAGGTGGCCAGAAACATCGGGATAATGCCAATGGACAGAGCGTAACAAGAAAATTGTTTTTCATTTTAAGAAGTATTGTTTCGACATTAGTGACTGCCTGAAATCGGGAAGACCTTCGGGGCTTGACGAAGATAGTTTAAATGCATTAATCCACACTCGTCCGTGTCAGTGTGCTTGAGAACTGGCAAATGTGATGAACTGTGATCGTTCCACCATTGTGCAACATTTGCACGCAATGGGGAAGGTTCAAAAATTGGGCAAATGGGTACCGCACACTCTAAACCGAAATCATAAAAATGAACAGGTGGCCGTACTTGCACCTATTCTCGCTCGTCGTGAACTGACTCGTGAACACCTCCGACCAATCCTTACGGGTGACGAGAAATGGTGTCTTTATGCTAACATTAGGAAAAGAAAGGAATGGTTAAGGCCCAAACAAATTAGCAACTGTCCGTACAAAGACTTGCACGTATTCACAAAAGATAACGTAATGCATCTGATGGAACAGTGATGGTGGGGCGTGCCTCGAATTGCTTCCCTTGGGTGTAACCGTCACTGCTGATATTTATTGTTACGAGCTGAGACATCTCACAGACACAGTCTGAGAACAACGACCAGGAAGACCGCGTGAAGCGATGCTACTCCACGATAATGCTAGACTGCATTTTGCATCACTGACAAAAAGCACTACATAGGAGTTGGGTAGGGAAGTCATTCCACACCCACCTTATTCACCTGATCTTGTACCCTAAAATTTTCATCCTTCTGCTTTTCATCAAACAACCTTCAAGGAAATTCAATTCGACATGAAAATGTGCTCCGAAAGTGGCTCGACGAGTTCTTCGTCTCGAAAGAACGATTTCTAGTCGTAGAATCAAAAATTTACACCGGCATTGGCAGACTGTTGTAAACAGTGAAGGAGAATATATTACTGATGACTAAAGTCTCTGTTATGAGTATCTATTGTGTTTATTAAACTTATGGAAAAACACTATGAACGTATATACCAATCATTATGCACTAAAAAATAAGATTCAAGTGCTGGAAATGAGATTCCTATGAATGGTGAAAGGATACGCAAAAATAGACAAAATAAAAATGCATATTACAAAAACAGTTCAAAGTTGAATAAAAAAAATGATAAGATATATGAATTTAGAATTAAATGGAAGGACCATCTGGAAAGAGTACCCGAGTGATGACGACCGTTACAAGCTGTGCAGTACGAACCACACACAAAAGTGGAAAAAGACGTAAGAAAGTGGAGAGCATTGAGATTCTGCATCCAACTTGTTTTAAGCTGACAGGTATGGTGTAACAGTGTCTATTATAATAGGAGCCCAGAAGAAGGTCAATGTATCTCACGGCACTGGATTTCTAAGTAGAGCTTTCGATTTGCACAGACCGTGTTGTGGCAACAAAAATGTATGATATGTGCTTTATTGGAGGAAAACTGGGAGCCGTGCTACAGGTCCCAAGAATGGGCTCTCTGTACGACACCTCGAAGTTGACGTTCAGCTAAGGCCACGGACTCATAGCCGTACCACAAGCAAAAGTCATCATATAAGGAGTCTATAATTTTCAGTGCAATTTTTTGAAAGATTTCTTGTAGCCTTTGGCTGTCATTCTTTTTATTTCCTGTACGATTGTACAATTTTGGCTTTAGGCCATTATCAGGTATTATTAAAAAAGTAACAGATCAGATTGGTAAGATTTTACAGAAACATGACATCAGACCGGTCTTTACACCAACAAAGAAAATAAGTCAAGTGCTGCAATCTGCGAAGGATAAACACCCTCCTGTGTTGACATGTGGTGTATACAAAATTCTGTGTACATGTGGTAAAGTTTATATTGGAACTACCAAGAGGAGTGTAAATACATGGCTAAAAGAGCACAAAAGTCTCTGCTATAGCTGATTTCTCTATTTTTCCTATCGGCAGAGCATGCTCTTCAGTCAGGAAACCACGAAGTGAAGTTTTCTGAAACAGAAATTTTATTTACAACGTCAAATTATTATCCACAGTTATGTAGAGAAGCCATTGAAATTTATAAGCATCAGGATGATTTTAACAGAGAAGAGGAGGCAATGAAACTTAGTGACATATGGACAGTAGCTCTGCAGAATCGCTAGACAACTTTATCTTTGACAAGATGACAATCGATAGTTAAGTTTTATCTTTGACAAGGATTATCTCTGCTAATCACGTGTTACTTCGACCACGCCCCCTTTCCTACAGTATATATGTCGCTCTCGGACGTCCGACCAGTCAGTCGGCAAGACTCGGCAGAGGACTGCCTCTGAAGATGTCCAGCACAGTCCTGGACAAAACGTCAGGAACAGAAGAGTTTCTCAGACCACGACCTCACATCCCAAAAGGTTTACCAGCAGCCGTTTTCAAGTATTTAATGGATGATTTTTTAGTAGCAGATTATGTCATATGAGTCATTGCTTCTATGACATTACGTTACGTTCATAAAATAAATCCGAAGTGTTCACACTATTTTAGGAGTGTGTTACTTTCAAGTAGTTGCAAAAGGAAACAAGACTATACAATAAGCTACCTACAAACATTAAAACAATAAAAGACATTTCAAGATTTAAAACTGCTGTCCATAATATCTATTGCAAAAATGTTATTATAGTATAAATGAATATCTTGAAACATAAAAATTTATTGCCAAATACCTAAAAAGAAAAAAGATAATTATTTGCGTTAAATATAATGTATGGAAGCTGAACCTTCAGTTGTAATAATATGAAGGCTAAAACAATTTAAATACTGTTATATGATTTAAAAACATGTATTGTAAATCACAATGATCTGTCCAATATTGTACAGTATACCTTGTACAACAAATGATCAAAAGGACCAATAAAAATGTTATGTAATGTAACTGCTCAAAAGTAACATGCTCCTAAAATAGCATGAACACATTGGATTTATTTTATGAGCATAACATGATGTCACAGGAACAACGATGTGAATGACATAATCTGCTACTAAAAAATCATGCATAAAAATACTTGAAAATGGCCTAAGGCCGAAATTGTACAATCGTACAGGAAATAAAGAGAATGGCAGCTGAAGGCCTCAAGACATCATAAAAGAAAAAAAAAAAGGAGTATGTGTAGCCACTGGACTCACAGATTCCCGAAGCTTGAAATCAGAGCCATGGGATCGAGTTACAGTGACACCAGGTGGTATCATATGCTTCATGTGAGTGGAAAAAGATGCAGATAAAATGAAGGTGGTAGCAGCTGAGAAGGGAGTGAAACACGGTTGCAGCTATCATAATATTATTCAGTGGAAATGTTGGGAAGCTGTGACAGATATGGACAAAAAATTTGGAAAGGGTTTTGAAGTTCAGCGATAAGAAATATTTTTTCTTGGAGGTACGTTTTGTCTTTGCAACTAAATGAAAGGCAGTTTGTTTTTTGCCATATGCGTTTCACTTCTTTCATTTATGAAGCATCTTTAGTGGCCTGAAATACATATTTGTTTTTATATCTATGATAAAAATGCATTAGGTAGTAGTCCAAATATGTTACTATGTTATGTTTTCTTATGTTTTTCTCTTGTTTTTCCGATTAGAAACAACATTTATAGCACTAGTTTCATGAGGTTAAATTATCATTTGGTGTTACTTATGATTTCCATTGATGCTAGTTCATATGTGTGGTCCTGGAGATGTGTTCGCTTGTTCCCCATAATCCAGATGGCGGATTTCTGTTATTTTTTCACCCACCTTTATTGCAACAACTCACTTGCACTTTCACTATGTGTTCACCATGTGGTGTTTACCACGGGTAATGCCAATTGTCGCTGTGTGCTTATCTTTCGTCTTTTGTTTATGTTGTGTGTATGGCTTGATATTTTTCATTTGTTGTGTGTGTGTGTGTGTGTGTGTGTGTGTGTGTGTGACAGAGAGAGAGAGAGAGAGAGGAGAGAGAGAGAGAGAGAGAGAGAGAGAGAGAGATGTTCCACATCTCTGTTATTGTTTTAATGACTGATCTGTGAGTAACTGCTTTTATTGATTTTCTCATTAAGTACTTCCTTATTCATTGCAAGGACTCTTTGTATATGAAAGTTTCCCTGTAATGTCTGGAGTTTTTTTGTTGTAGTTGTTCACCTTAATAATTTTCATGTCCTGTTCCATGTTGGATAGTTCATGCCCTTGTTTTATCAGGTATCCAGCAGAGGTAGAATTGCTATTCTTATATTTCCAACTTCTTACAAGTTCTTTATACCTTGTTTTGAGGGGGACTGATGACCTTAGCTGTTTAGTCCCCCTTAAACATCCCAACAACCACCACCGCCACCTTGTTTTGAAATTCCCACCTGTCATCACCAGATATACTGGTTCATGTTCTTGGCATTCTAACTAGTATATTCCTGTGTTCAAAAAGATTTCGGGCTTGCAGCCAGTCGTCATAAACTTCACTGCACGATATTTCGACTGTACAACTGCCAACCATCTTCAGGTGAGCCGAACGAGGACTGACAAAGACGTTCTCAACTCCATCTTATATAGTGCACTGATAGTAATGCTGCGCATGCGTTGCAGTCGCAGAGACAGATAGGGCCACACCTCCCAGTGGCAGCGCCCTTGCTGGTGGAATTGCAATACTCAGCTGCCGTGGGTATTGTCACTGGCCGCAGCTATCGAACTCTTCTGGGGTCTTCGTCTCGAGCAAATTTCGGAGACAATGGGATTCCATGCATTATTCAATTGGTAACCACTGTCACGGTTCATTAGATTTCCCGCAATGCGTATTTCCACTGATTCTTTGATAATGGAGTCCAAAAAGTTTTTGCAGTGGCCAAAATCGAAGTTTTGTAGTACTCCATTGAATGTCCATTAGAAATACAATGTTCCGCAACTGCGGACTTACTGGCTTGCAGTAGGTGAGTGCATCGTTGTTGTTCTGTACAACACTCTTCCACTGTACGCATTGTCTGTCCTATTTAGGCCATACCACATTAACATGGTATTATGTAAATTCCCGCCTTCCGCAGTGACAAATCATCCTTCATCCATCCATCCCAGCAAATCCGAAATCGTAGAAGGCGGACAAAAAACCACTTTCACATGAAAATGATTAAGAATCCTTGCTATCTTGAAGGAGATATTTCCGACAAAGGGAAGAAAAGCTAGGGACTTGGCTGGGACGTTCTCCTCTTTATCCACTTCCCGGTTCCTGGCTCTAGTTGAGAACGCCCTGTTAATTTGCCGGGTCAAGCACCCATTGTCTCTGAACACCATCCTCAAATGTGCCAGTTCCATAGGCAAATTCTCTGCATCCGACACCGTGTGTGCCCTGTGTACAAGGGTTTTAAGTACACTCACAGTCTGGGATGGGTGATGGCAACTTGATAAATGCAAATACAAATCAGTGTGAGTGGGCTTCCGATAGACAGAATGTCCCACAGTGCCGTCGCTCTTCTGTTTAACCAAAACATCCAGGAATGGAAGGCAGCCATCTTTCTCTAGTTCCATAGTAAATCGAATATTCTCATGGATGGAGTTAAGATGATGAAAAAACTCCATTAACTTTTCTTCTCTGTGGGGCCACACTATGAAAGTGTCATCGACATAGCTCCAAAAAACAGTTCATTTACAGACCGCTGATTCAAGTGCTCTCTCCTCAAAATCCTCCATAAGGAGGTTAGCCACCAGAGGAGACAGAGGGCTGCCCATGGTGACACCGTCAGACTGTTCATAATATTCCTGGTTAAACATAAAATAAGTTGAGGAAAGAGTACTGCTTTGTTTCAACATAATGTCTGATTCAAACTGTTGACCAATTAGAATCAAGGAATCTGCAAGAGGTACTCTTGTGAAAAGGGAAATTACATCAAAACTCACTAGAAGATCTGAACTACTTAAAGGGGGTAGGACGTCAAACGAGCCGACTTTGAGCAGGAGAGGCACCACAGGACATTTTAATTTCCACTGTCTATACTTTTACAAGTAAATTCATAAAACTTTGTCAGCACGACCAGGAAGGATTCAGGATTCACACTCGTAGCAGCGGAAGTTAAAAAACATGACAAAATAATTTTTTTTACATGTGAAATTTCATCATTTTTCCACTTACTATTGGCTGCATTTGTTGCTATAGGTACACTTTTCTTCATAAGTAAGAGAGACTGTTCGATGAATTTTGCACAGCATACAAACCGTACTTACAGCTGTCTGAAACTCTAGAATCTATTTAATTTTTGAAAAAATGAATGAGCTGTTATGTTTTATACTTTATGTTTAGAAAAAAAATTAGATTTTGTAGTTAATTATCTCAATTTTTACCACAGCTTTTAATAGATTTGGAAAATTCTAGAGTTTCATACACCTGTAAGTATGGTTTGTATGCTGTGCAAAATTCATCAAAGAATCTCTCTTACTTGTGAAGAAAAATGTACCTACAGCAACAAATGCAGCCAACAGTAAGCGAAAAAATGATGAAATTTCATACCTAAAAAAAAAATCATTTTGTTATATTTTTGCACTTCCACTGCTATGATTGTGAATACTGAATCCTTCCTGGTCATGCTGACAAAGTTTTATGACTTTATTTGTAAAAGTATAGACAGCAGAAAATAAAATGTCCTGTGGTGCCTCTCCTGCTCCAAGTCTGACGTCCTACCCCGCCTTAAGTGGAGAGCCCCCAGTCTATTAATAAAATCAGCAGAGTTCCGTATATGGTGTGAACATTTGCCAACAAATGGTCTCAACAAAGAAGCTAGATGTTTGGCTAAATCATATGTGGGTGCGTCAATATTACTGACTATAGGCCGTAAAGGCAGACCTTCTTTATGCACTTTAGGAAGAGCATACAGTCTCGGTGGTACACTCCTTGGTATATATCTGGTTTGTCTGTTGTTGTTTGTAAATGTGACAGGAATGGGTATCTCATTCCATAAGCAATGTGTAATCCCTGTTTCTCTAGTGTATTTGTTATTCTGTGTGTATATTAAATTGCGCCATTTCTTTCTGTTAGTTATGTCTGTTAGTTTGTGTTTCTTTGTGTGTTGTAGTGTCTATGGCATTTTTAAGTGTTTGTGTTCTCTGCTTGTTTTCATTTTTCTTTAGTTATATTTTGATTTTGGGGTTGAGTCTTTTGCACTATATGGATTTTATAAACATTGTTTGGCAATTAGTTGTATGGTTGTAATTCTTTTTCATGGTTTTCTTGGCTGAGTGGTATATGTCATAGGGCTGATAATTTTTTATTTTACTGATAGTTGGTTGAAGCATGTGTAATTGTATCTGTGGCTCTTCGCTTTCTGAATATGTCAAATGTTTGCCTACTGCTGTCTCTCTTTATTGTTATATCCACGAAATGTATTTGATTTTGTGTTTCTTTTTCCATGGTGAATTGAATTTATTTATTTATTTATTTATTTTCATGCTGTTTATGTCTGTATGAAGTTTATCTATTTACTCTGTTGGTTCATTCACCCTACAGATTATGACATCCACAGATTTGTTGCTGTTGTTGTGGTCTTCAGTCCAGACACTGGTTTGATGCAGCTCTCCATGCTACTCTATCCTGTGCAAGCTTCTTCATCTCCCAGTACCTACTGCAACCTACATCCTTCTGAATCTGCTAAGTGTGTTCATCTCTTGGTCTCCCTCTACGATTTTTACCCTCCACGCTGCCCTCCAATGCTAAATTTGTGATCCCTTGATGCCTCAGAACATGTCCTACTAACCGATCCCTTCTTCTGGTCAAGTTGTGCCACAAACTCCTCTTCTCCTTAATTCTGTTCAATACTTCATCATTAGTTATGTGATCTACCGATCTAATCTTCAGCATTCTTCTGTAGCACCACATTTCGAAAGCTTCTATTCTCTTCTTGTACAAACTATTTATAAACGACTTCCTGACACTTAAACCAATACTTGATGTTAACGAATTTCTCTTCTTCAGAAATGCTTTCCTTGCCATTGCCAGTCTGCTGATGGTCGAAGTAGAGAAGATATAAAATGTAGTTATTTTGCCCCTCAAATAGCAAAACTCATTTACTACTTTAAGTGTCTCACTTCCTAATCTAATTCCTTCAACATAACCCGACTTAATTCAACTACATTCCATTATCCTCGTTTTGCTTTTGTTGATGTTCATCTTATATCCTCCTTTCAAGGCACTGTCCATTCCGTTCAACTGCTCTTCCAAGTCCTTTGAGGTTTGCCGATGTCATTGTAATTCTATCAGAGACAGCAAAGTTTTTATTTCTTCTCCGTGAATTTTAATACCTACTCCGAATTTTTCTTTTGTTTCCTTCACTGCTTGCTCAATATACAGATTGAACAACATCGGGGAGAGGCTACAACCCTGTCTCAATCCCTTCCCAACTACTGCTTCCCTTTCATGTCCCTCGACTCTTATAACTGCCATCTGGTTTCTGTACAAATTGTAAATAGCCTTTCGTTCCCTGTATTTTACCCCTGCCACCTGTACCAGTAAACAATTATGTGTCATTTCCTTATGATGTTTTTATCAAAGAATGTGTTTTCTATGTGGCTGATAAATATGTTTGCCAATGTTTCTGATACTGACGATCACACTGGAAGGCCATCTTTTTGTAAGTAAAATTCCTTTTCAAACTGGAAGTAATTTTTGGATGTGATTGCTTGAAGGGTTTTGGTCTTTTCATTTCTGCCGGTAGTTTGTTAAATGTCAGTAGATTTTCTTCAATTAGTTTTATTGTGTCTGCACTGGGTATCAAGTTGTACATATTCTCTTTGTTGAAAATTATGAGAGGTGCTGTTTGTGATATGTGTAAGTCTTTTATTTGTGTTATGCACTCAGTTGTGTGTTTCACTGTTCTGCTGCTCTTCATTTCATATTGCTGTGTTACAATTTTTTCATGTGTTTTGCCACATGGTAGGTAGTGCATTCATCAAGTTGATAATGGCCCTCACTGGAATAAGGGGTTTGTGAACCTCAGGTCAGCCTCAGTGTTGGAGATTTTGGGTTCTATTGTGTGATGTGTTGTTTTTGTTTACCTGTGAGTATGTGTTTGATGTCTTTGAAATTGTTTGTTATGTGTGTCAGGAAATGTGCTGCTGGATTGGATTTCAGTTTTCTGATATTGTTCAAGGAGATGATGATGTGGCGTAACAAGCTTGCTACGCCACACTGGGAAGGGAGCCGAAAGAAAGGCACGCGTACACACACGCCGACCGGCGTCAAGTCTGGAACAGGATAACTATTGAATGGTAGCAAGAAAAGTACGTAGCTGCTTTATACTTAACTTTTATTCTTTAATGAATACAGCGTTCTTCTTGAGACATTTATACGATAACTCTCAAACTAGGTAAGGCTAATGGCGCCTTGCTAGGTCGTAGCCATGGACTCAGCAGAAGGCTATTCTAACTGGCTCTCGGCAAATGAGAGGAAGGCTTCATCCGTATTGTCGCTAGCAATGTCGTCCGTACAACTGGGGCGAGTGCTATATCGTATCTCGAGACCTGCCTTGTGGTGGCGCTAGGTCTGTGATCACACAGTGGCGACACGCGGGTCCGACTTGTACTAAATGGACCGCGACCGATTTAAGCTACCACCTAGCAAGTGTGGTGTCTGGCGGTGACACCACAGATGAAATCTTTGATTTTTTTTCTATATATTGCTCTTCATTGATCAGTACTGTGCTGCTCCCTTTATGAGCTCTACTGACGATGCTTTAATTTAATTTCATTTTATTATCTACCTGTCAATCATTTATACGAATATGATGTTATTAAGGTGTAGCTTTCCTGTTAATTTCTTAGTTGTGTTGTTTTCTGTTTGAAGTTTGTTGGCGACATTTTAATTCTGACAGAGAAAAGGTTTGCTGCTGACATTATAATCCTGTCAGAGGGACCATATGACTCGGAAAAGCAGTTTAACAGGATGGCTACTGTCTTGGAAAGAGATTATAAGATGAACATCAACAAAAGTAAAATGAGGGTAATGGCATGTAGTCAAATTAAATCAGGCAGTACTGAGAGAATCAGATTCAGAAATGAGATACTAAATGAGTGAATGAGTTTTGCTATTTGAGCAGCAAAATAAATGATGCTGGTTAAAGTAGAGAAGACGTGAAGCAGCAAGTGAAAATATGAAGAAAATCACTTCTGAAAAAGAGCACAGGAAGTCTTTTCTGGCTGGAGTAAAGCCTCATATAAATGTGAAACATGTAAAATAAACAGTTCAGATAAGAAAAGAATAGAAGTTTTTGGAATAAGATGGTGCAAAAGAATGCTGTAGATTAGATGGGTAAATCGAATACCCAAGGAGAAAGTAGACAGAAACTGGGGAAGAAAAATATTTATGGCACAACTTGATTAAAAGAAAGGATTTGTCAGTAGGTCCCAACCTGGGACACAAACAAATTGTCAGTTTGTTATTGGAGGGAAGTACGGTGGGTAAAAACTGTACAGGGATATGATGGCTCAAATATGTGGCTGGAAGACAGCAGTTTCCAACTGGAATGTGTCTTCAGGATGTCATACTGATAAGCAGTGGCATTAAAGCACTGTCCCATTCTGTACCACTTCTTGGTATGCTCTATATTTAGGAACCCATTGCCAAACACACAGTGTGAATTGCAGGGTAATCTAACAGGTGTAGATCTTTTGTTACCTGAGATTGACGAGCTTTTCTGGAAACTTTTCAAACGGAACTCCAGCGACAACGGAATAATCGAATGTCAGGCAGCGCACACCTGACAATTCGAGGATGCTGCTCACACCCGGTTGCAGCCTCGCAAAAGCCATATTTTCCATTCGAAGCGTGTGAAGTCGCGGCAGCCCGACGAGGTAGGAGAACAGGGCCCCGCCGAGTGTTCTGCAATCTGTCACGTCCAATCTGAAACAAACCACGATTGTGCTGTCGTTTATTTGGGGACAAGCTGGTAGAGAAAATTGTAATGGATTTTACTTCCAGTTGTTGCCAGCAAAACAGAGAATCTTTGATGGAAATCAAAAAATTATGAATATCTTAAAGTAAAAGCAATTAAACTCCAATACAATGTATCGGTTTAGTGCATAAGTTCGTAGCATTTTTCCATAAGTTTAATAAACACAAAAGACACACATAACAGTCTTTAGTCGTCAATAATATGTTCTCCATCACTATTTACAACGTCTGGGGTAACATTTCAGTTCTGCAGCAGTAGAAATCATTTGGTTTTGAGGCAAAGAACTTGTTGAGCCATGTTTGAAGCACATTTTCATCCAGAAATGAATTTCCTTTAAAGTTGTTTGATAGAGAGTAGAAAAGGTGAAAACTGAGGGTGCAAGATCAGATGGGTGTGGTGTGACTTCCCAATCCAATTCCTGTCAGTCTAGCAGAATGCAGGCATGCATTATTGTGGAGCAGCATCACTTGACCCCATCTTCCTGGTCACTGTTCTCAGATTACATCTGCAAGATGTGTCAGTTTTTGACAGTTATCGTCAGCAGTGACTGTTACACCTCGGGGAAGTACACCCCTCCGTTGCCGTTCCACCAGATGCATAAAATTATTTTTTGTGGATGTGCACAGGTCTTTACGCAGGGAGTTGCTGCTTAATTTGGGCTCAGCCTCATTTCTTTTCCTTACGTTATCATAAAGGAACCTTTTCTCACCACTAGTCACGATACAGGATAGGAATGGTCAGTGTTGTTCACGAGCCAGTGGACGATAAATAAGCAGAGACGCACATATGGCTACCCACTGATTTTTGTGATTTTGGCTTGGACCATGTGGTATCCATGCAGCCAATTTTTGAACCTTCCCCCCTGCATGCAAATATCATATGATGGTGAAATGATCATAGTTCATCACATTTGGCAGTCCTCAAGAACACCAACCTGGATCATTGTGGATTCAAGCATCTGAATGATCATCATCAAACCCTGAAGGTCTTCCTGAATGTGGAGAGTACTAATAAGAAAATGATACTCTCTAAGGACAGGCATAGGGCAAAATGTGTTCTTGTACTTTCACATATGTATCTCCAACAATATGACAGCTAAAATACTAAACTTGAGGCTATTATGTACAACATAATGCTTGATATTCTGTGCAGTTTTTGGTTGACAATGCATGATGACAAACATCTTATAAGGATTTTATTTTTCAATTACCACTGTTTAGCCGGCCGCAGTGGCCATACGGTTCTAGGCGCTTCAGTCCGGAACCGCGTGACTGCTATGGTCGCAGGTTCGAATCCTGCCTCGGGCATGGATGTGTGTGATGTGCTTAGGTTAGTTAGGTTTAAGTAGTTCTAATTTCTAGGGGACTGATGACCTCAGATGTTAAGTCCCATAGTGCTCAGAGCTATTTGAACCATTTTGAACCATTATTTCTATAACCTTTTCTCGTAAACTACTCGAGCAATAAAAGTGGAATTTCACAGTTTACATCTACATAAGTGTGTGGAACCGATTTTTGTTTAAGGTCGTAGTTGCTTTGAAATTAATTTTTCAGTTTTGTGTTACCAGGGACTGCTCTATATTTCTCAAATTTTAAAGGAGAACTTTTCTCAGAGAAAATATAATGGAAAACTGCTGAGCAGGATTATTCAGTAATCTTAAGAACTACAGCAAATATCAGAATGTTAGCTTTTACAGTTCCTGAGAAAAAGGTACATTATAGCTAAGAAAAGTCAGTTTATGGCAATTGACATTTAAACTTTTTATTTAAATTTTTGACAATATTGGTGTACATCTAGTGACTAATGATGCCCATGTCCTGAATCTTTTTTTTCTTCCTCGTCTTCCTGGAGTAGCAGGCACGTCTCATGCACACATGACTGCCGACTGCAGCATCTCGCTGTGTGTGTGTGTGTGTGTGTGTGTGTGTGTGTGTATGTGTGTGTGTGTGTGTGTGTGTGTGTGGGAGGGGGGGGAGGGGGGGGGGGGCGGTTGGGTGGGCCTGTCTGCAACTTACGTGTCGTGTCTTCTTTAAGGCGAATCGCAATCTGTCTTTTTCTACATTGTTGATACTTCAAATTTTGCATTTTTCTTTCTGCTGCCTGAGCTTTCTCCAGTAATGCTTCATCAATGCTTGTGTGCGTCTCGAGTGTGAATGCACCTGGATGGAAGGCCGGTCTCTGCATGCGCTTAACCTTACCTGCATTTCTACTATCGAATGCTAGACAGACGTCACATGAAGGGATGTTCACAACAATTGAGGATACAAATAGTGTTTTTGGACAACGCATCCAAACAAGGTGATTCTAGTTCTCATTTACATTCTGTGTTTTCCCGTGTACACATTTTTTCAGCAGTTCAGGATTGGCTAGATACCTGAAAGTTAGTTTTATAGCATCTAAAACAGCAAGTGGCAAACGATGTTTGTTAGTGTATGGCTTTCCACTGGCTTCTGCCTGAAGATATTTGCATCACTATATGTCACAAAGGGAATGTTGAGGATCACCATCTGTGGAAAGTCTATGAAAGAATTTGCCCACACGACTTGCACATTGTTTCCACACTACGAAGTTACCCCCGATGGGTTTTTTGTAAGTGTGAACTTCCTTCTAATTTCTTGCCTTTCATTTCTTTCTTCAATTAGAGTAGTCTACCCCCCATTCACTTTTGAATATGCCACACACAGTCCAGGTTTTCAAATTTAGTTTTTGTGAGCCATAACAATTGCTCTCTCAAACAGTCTTAAAAGCACTGGAAGGTCCATTACCTAGAAACTTCACATAACTAACACCATATTTTTCAACTGACCTCTGGAATATTAGTTTTGTCCCCGCTGCTTCCATTCCACCACTTAGCCCCAAGTTTCTTGCTGCATACTTTCTTGTGCTCCTGCTGCCACCTTTCTTCTTCACTGCCACCATTGTTCTTTCTTGTGTCACACTGAGAGCAATACTTGCTCATTACTTGGAAGACTAAGATTTTCCCTGTATCTACACTAATGACATGTTACACCACGATGTAGTGTATTGCCCCTTTTCATCCAGGTTTCGTCACAAGAGACTCACAATGTCTTTTTCCCCTTCATTGTTAATGTCTACAGCTTCCTCAATAGCTGCTTTCATATCCTTGCACTCAACTCCAAGAGTACTGAAAAGTGTTCTGTTGTAATCACTGATCCTAGATACTAGTGCAGGCAAGTTCAAAAATGGTTCAAATGGCTCTGAGCACTATGGGACTTAACAGCTGAGGTCATCAGTCGCCTAGAACTTAGAACTACTTAAGCCTAACTAACCTAAGGACATCACACACATCCATGCCCGAGGCAGGATTCGAACCTGCGACCGTAGCAGTTGCGCGGTTCCCGACTGAAGCGCCTAGAACTGCTCGGCCACACCGGCCGGCAGGCAAGTTCATCAAGCCACAAAACAGATTTGTGCCTTCTCTGCCTACACCTAAGCATCTCATGCCACAACTCAATCTTGTATTCACCTCATACATCTTCCCGTGGAGAGCAGAAGTCTTGAACTGAACAGCGTACTTACAAACTTTACACTTTATTATTATCAATTACTTAAAATGCTAATACGGTCACTGTCACTGTACAGTGCCCACAGTTACCATATGCACGTGAAACAATCATATAGGCAAGTATTTCTAAATCCACTGGGAAACTCATCTTTGGCACAGCATCATCATCCTCGATGAACTCGATGACTCTGTCGAAAATTGTACTACACCCTTTGGAATAGCGTCTGCAGCACTGTTATTTAAATTTCCTGTACCTTTTACAGGTGAAATTTGACGTTTCCTCACTTTATTGAATATGCATCCACTAATAGAATGTTGTCTACTCCCGGGGCCTTGTTTCGACTCAGGTCTTTCAGTGCTCTGTCAAACACTTCGTGCAGTATCGTATCTCCCATTTCATCTTCATCAACATCCTCTTCCATTTCCATAATATTGTCCTCACGAACATCGCCCCTGTATAGACCCTCTATATACTCCTTCCACCTTCCTGCTTTCCCTTCTTTGCTTAGAACTGGGTTTCCATCTGAGCTCTCGATATTCATACAAGTCGTTCTCTTTTCTCCAAAGGTATCTTTAATTTTCCTGTAGGCAGTATCTATCTTACCCTTCGTGAGACAAGCCTCTACATCCTTACATTTGTCCTCTAGCCATCCCTGCTTAGCCATTTTGCACTTCCTGTCGATCTCATTTTTGAGACGTTTGTATTCCTTTTTGCCTGCTTCACTTACTGCGTTTTTATATTTTCTCCTGTCATCAATTAAATTCAATATTTCTTCTGTTATCCAAGGATTTCTACTAGCCCTCGGCTTTTCACCTACTTGATCCCCTGCTGCCTTCTCTATGTCATCTCTCAAAGCTACCCATTCTTCTTCTACTGTATTTCTTTCCCCCATTCCTGTCAATTGTTCCCTTATGCTCTCCCTGAAACTCTGTACAACCTCCGGTTCTTTCAGTTTATCCAGGTCCCATCTCCTTAAATTCCCATCTTTTTTGCAGTTTCTTCAGTTTTAATCTACAGTTCATAACCAATAGATTGTGCTCAGAGTCCACATCTGCCCCTGGAAATGTCTTTGAGATTTAGGAACCAGGTTTTAAATTGTGTCTTACCTTTATATAATCTATCTGAAACCTTTTAGTATCTCCAGGGTTCTTCCATGTATACAACCTTCTTTCATGATTCTTGAACCAAGTGTTAGCTATGATTAAGTTATGCTCTGTGAAAAATTCTACCAGGTGGCTTCCTCTTCCATTTCTTAGCCCCAATCCATATTCACCTACTACGTGGAGGAGTACAAGGACAAATTATCGATTTTTCCTTTTTTGTAAGTGAAGTACTCACAGTGAAATGTATTCCTTGGTACTATTTGTGTATAGACATTCTGACAAACATTAATTATAAAGGGCAATCAAAAAGTTCCCATTCGAAGGCCGTACAGTCTGGGATTGCAATCGCGCAAAATGGCTGTGAGCACTGAGGCAATCCTCCCACCTACACACCAAGTCGAAGGCACCTGCTCGGAAGAACACCGTGTCCTGCTCGCAGAGAAGTCCGTAACTGCCTGCCGCACACCTTCGTCCGGCAGGAATTGTCGACCCTTCGGGGACTTTTTTAAGGTACCGCCGGCAGGATAATCGAACAGGGAGAAATTGGGACTGAAGGGCAGGTGCTCGAGTGTCTCCCATTTATCTCTAATGGGTGAAGCCAACCTCCTAGATCAGCTGGCGTCTCGTGTCAAACTGTCACAGGCACGGAAGTTGGTGTACGATTCCTGAACTGTGGTTTTCAACAGATGTGCTGCCCGAAACACATTCTCTGTTCTCTGACTGGTGTTTGTCCTTCAGCAGCTGAGAAAAGAACAGCAGCACATTGGTCCAGTTTGGACACATTTGGTACTAATATTGCCACGGCACACTTTTTCCGCACACGTGTCAGGAAGACACGAATGCCTCACTAAGCTGTCCCTACACATCAGAGCTCATATATCACCATCGGACATGTGCTGTGTCGCATATACACTACAACAGTGCCCTCGAACAGAAACTTTTTGATAACTTCTTCTGCAGTGACAGTGGTAGCGGAGGTACCTTCCACTGCAAACTATAAGGTGTCTTGCAGATTGCAGATGTAGAAATGACTTTACAGAGATCTGATTTGCTCGAATAGTTTGATTATTGTAAGAAATGTGAAAGTAAGACGAGCTTCTCACTTTGTATCTTCACTCGTCTGGGAAATTACACTGCTTTCCATTAAAACTGCAACATCAGGAATCTGGCCATTAAAACTGCAACATCAGGAATGAAAACAAATACCACTTTTCTTATTGTGGGTCTGCAGTATAGTAAGAACATACACTATTATATTTTAGGTGATTTGAGGGAATACATTTAGTAGGGAGGCGCCACCTCAGGTAGCATCAGCGGCTCGACTCTGACCTGGCCGTACATCGAGCTGGCTCAATGAGGAGAAAATGCCGAGTGCTGTAACTTAAACTTTGCACAGTGCAAGAGGAGTCAAAATAAGCTAACACATGTCTAAGCTTATTCGGGAAAACAACAGTCAAAGTTTTTTAGCTACTTTACGTGTGTGTCTTTTAGAGCACAGTAATCTCAGGTGAAATGGTGTCACAATGGCTAGTGATGCAGCCTCTCAGTTTTGTGCCCCACGTTCAAAACCCAATTACTGCTTTTATTTATTTATTTTATTTATTTTACATTTATCTACCCATGTCCATAGAAGATTACTACATGATGTTTCTTATCAAGTTAAGTATACAAGGGCATTATACTAATTGTAAAATTATGACTGTGTTTCACAATAAGTGTCATGCATTTATTATATAGTATATGTGTGTACAATATTTTCAGGCGTTACAATCCTTTTAAATGCCCACATTCTTATATTTCGTTCTTATATCAGTCCTTATATTAATTCTTATATTTTATTCTTACATATACTCTGTGCCAGAGGTCATCAGTCACAGTGGTGGCACAATATTCTCTCAGCGGCCTGTGGCCAAATTTATGAAACAGACTAGAGGTGCGGAGAACTCACTGGCCACGGCAACAGCTGACCGCCCTCTGGATTGAGGTGATTCGGTTTGCGCATTATGTTGTCAGAAGATGTTCCAGAGACCTCAAAAGTCATGTCACAGGTCAGAAAAGTAAGAAATTAACAGACGTAATCTTGTTATGTACTTGAGGCCACCTCGTACTATTGCGCCAGGTGTCAGGCTTGAACGAGTACCACAAATGTTATCTTGCAATGCTTCTTCCTCCTCTCGACCTCCACATGTTGGTGCGTGTATCTTCAAGTGTGCTCAGAATGGGGACTTTTATGGAAAAATGATGCGGTTTCACTCCTGTGACCACTGTCCTTGTCAGACACACTGCTACCGACACATCTCTCACAGCGTCCACGTCAAGGGAAGCCGCGACGACAATTGCCGTGTCGTGACATTCCAGAGACCTCAAAAGTCATGTCACAGATCAGAAAAGTAAGAAATTAACAGACGTGATCTTGTGCCCCCTACATTGTCCCACTATCCACGTCGTGTACTCGTCCTGCTGCAAATGACCCGTAAACCGACTCGGCAGACGTGATGTGGCTCTACGACCCTGCGAGGCTGAGGAAGCGATAAAGCTGTCCTCTCGGACATTATCATTGCAGACATAGTGTAATGGTACTTTGACTTCCGCGCCTCCGCCAATACAAAGATATAATTTACGATCGCGCACGCAGAAGAGAGCTGCGCCAGCGACCGATTTTTATAAATAATTTTGTCCGTCTTTATAGTTTTGCGTAGGTTTTTGTTTTTAAGAACTAATTGAGGACTCTCTCTCTTGTCTTGATACGAAGGACGTGTATTTTTCAGCGATGTGTTGAATGTGCTTTTGGGTGGAAATTAAAATTAAAATTACATTACAAAGCGAGGTTGTTTCAATAGTGATTCGAGGGAGTTATCATCAAATTTGTAAACTGATCATGACAGTGGCAACTTGAAGAAGTTTTCAACAGACGGAGAAAAGTGAAAGACGGGTCGTCCTACAAGAGAAATTAGGAGGACAGCCATGAAGACTACATTGTAATTAATACTGCGTGTCTAACAAGATTATAAGGTAAATTTCAATTAGTTTCTGATGCTATTTCCGTACAGTCGCTTTTTGTAGTGTTGCCGACCCGGTCTGCTATGCACGGTCAAATTACAGCACGATCTCAATCAATAATACGAAGTCCGCCCTATCCGTAACTGAAACCACCAAAATTCCAAACCCAATCAGATTTTCTATTTTTCACGGCAGAACCCCGAGGAGAAGGGTACACTACAATTGGCGTCTTGGTGACAGGACTTGCTATCTTCACATTTGATACAAGTGCAGTTATTATAAATTTTGGACATTTTATCTAATTTTAACCACTTAATAGCATCAGAAAATGAATTTGGACTAAGTCCCGTTCATTTCAATTGTAATGTTACATGCATGAAATTTACAACAATATTGGTTTCCCTGTTATTAATTTGTGTTAATTTTCATTTTGATGCTGAGGAAATTAATTTGGTAAAAAAAAAAAAAAAAAAAAAGAAAGGAAAAGGGTAACGTTCCATAAAATAATTTGCACGGACGCGAAAGAAAAATTTTGGATTGAAAACTGTATATTTGACGCTACATTTGCATCATAAGAGTGAAGAAAAAAAAAAATTGGTGAGTACAGAAATTTACATTTTTTCCAGTTTCAAGCAGCCATCTGTACTCCCTTTATTCCGATCCATTTATTTCGAAATTATTTTTTCAAATTGTAGTTAAAATTGATTTACTACTATTATTGCAAAGGATAAGTGAAGAGCATATTCACAGTCATTTATTTGTGAGATGGAAATTTCAGTACCAGTTTAATAATTTAATTTCTAATTAGAAATCATATAGAAATATCCATTTCCATAAGAGAAATTTCAGATTTCAACATATCATATTTAATTTTTTTTTTTTTTTTTTTTTTTTTTTTTTTTTTTTTTTTTTTTTTTTGCCACTGGAAAATTTTATTTGCAATTAATTACGAAAATCGCAAGATGGACGCTAGACGCGTAGAAATTGTTCCCGCGGACGAGCTTAGTGAAAGTGACACATTGCAAAACATGTCCGACAGTCAAATGAAAATTGAACATAATCGTGAGGATGTTCAAGACATAATTTTACCGGTTCGATTAAGACAACAACCCCTATATTTAAAGATATACAGGCGAATGGAGAGTGAGTACTACGCGACAAAACATGACATTCACAATGTCAACTTCAGAACCAGACATCAATCAGTCACGAAAAAATGACGAAACTAAGACACAGGACTCTGACATGCTCAACCAGATTCTGAAGTTACTTGGTGACCAAAACAGAAAACTGACACTTTAGACAAAAGATTTGATGCTTTAGACGACAATTTAAAACGTGACATTGGGAAATTTGACACTAAATTCGATGAACTGACACGGGACATAAAACAAAATTCTGAAAAACAATCGAGACAAATTGCTGACTTGACAGAAACCAGCAGTAGTCTTGAAAGGAAATTTACTGACTTATCAGACAAGGTTACGAGACAATAAAAGGTATTTGTGGAATTCAGTGACGAGACAAAAACAGACTTACAATGATGTAATGAGAAATTGTTAACAGTAGTTTTTGAACAACAGAAAACCAGTACCCAAGTTGACGAATTACGACAGTCACACAATTCCGTAAAAACAAACCAAGAACACTTAGACCTGACGATTACAGACCTTTCAGACAGATTAAATGATGTAACATTGGAGCAGAAATCCTTACAGGAAAATTTAGAAGAACTTGAAGACAGAGCAGATGTAGCATCTTTAAAGAATGGCACAACTCTAGCAGAGAAACTTGTACATGAATGCAAATTATGTGATGATTATTTAGATGAGAAGTGTGAGACAATGACACAGATCATTTTAGATAAGACAAAGGAACAAGTAAAGGGAGAAACAGATAATATTCAGAAAGAGGTACGTAAACTTAAAGAAAATGTAATACCAAGTTCGTCAGTGATACCAAAACCCATAACAGGCAACCAAAACATAAATGAGAATCATAATAATGCTAGACCCAGCACACAGCCGAAAATAGAATTACCAATGAGTGATACAAATCCCAATGAACCATTTTCAATGCTACCACAAGATCAAAATTACTATCAGACATCACCACATACTATGCACAGGTTGACACAAAATGCAGGACCCATAATACCATCGGGAGTAGCTGATGAAACATTAGTACGACATGGATACTTTCAGACATTTTCATGTGATGAGAAAGACAAAGTGCATCCGATTGTTTTCATCCGCTCTTTTGATGGTATTTTCCTGAGACATTGGTTAGAAGCCAATAAAATTCGATATGTTACAAATTTGTTACGTGGAAGAGCAGCTAAGTGGGGAGCAGCAATGAAAAGACGATGTTAAACATTTGAACAGTTTGAACAAGCATTTCTTGAGGAATTCTGGTCGATCACAGAACAGCAAAGTTTAAAACGAGAAGTATACAATCCAGAAATTTACAACCCGAAGAAAGAGACTTTACGTCAATACTTCGAACGCTACCTAGACAAAACATTATATTGGACAAAACCAGCAGATTTACCAGATATAATTAGAACACTTAAAAGCCACTTACCATTTCCTTACCGTGATAAATTAATAGGAGTGTCCGAGGACAACATAAAGAATTTTTTTAGTTATGTTGATGAGATAGATGTTGTTTGCAGAGATGAGATCAGGAATTTCAATCAATTGTATCCGATCCATCCAAGCAATTCGCGTACGCACAACAGAAATGACAGAGGCTATTGGAATCCGCCTCTGACACCACAACAAAACACTCAAAGAAACAATTCGCACTACACTAGGACAAATCCATTCAATATTAGGAGAAGCAACTCGCAGCATTGGCAAGGAAACAGTAATTATTACTATAATGGTTATCCGAACAGTAATTACAATCAGAACAATAACAGTTATATTCAAAACAACAACAACAGAAGAAGGAACCAAAATCATAGAGATCAAAGAAGAGAGGATAACAGGTACCATCCAGGATATTTTCAGAGAAACAACATCCAAACATGTATTGCAGGAATAACAGTAATGACAATACCAGTTACAGTCATGGGCGAAATAATGTATGGGGAAATCACAATGGACCACCGCCACGACACATGCAATACAGCAACCCTCAATTCCTACCTAACGAAACTCCCAATGCGACGCGAGGTAATGTCAACAACCAAACAGCTGATACTTGGGTGACGCGTGACAGAAATGTAAATATTATTGAGTTGGGCAATGAACCCAACCCGCAACAACAACCGAATTTCCCGGAAAACGAACGACGACCGAGCTAAGCGCTCGAGTTACGGTCGATAGGGAGCAGAGCGCAACGGAACCGACGATTTGTTTTCTCCGATATGAGGACAGTAAGAAAATAGAAAAAGAATTATATCAGGATGTAGATTTTAATAGTACCAGTAAGACGAAGAAGATTATTCAGGCTATAACACGAGTTATGATTGGTAGTTATGAAGTGGAAGTAATGTTAGATACAGGAGCAGCAGCAAGTGTTATTTCAATGTCCTTATATAATGAACTCAAACAAATAATAAACATACAAACATTGCCAGTACAGAATTGTCACATTATAAGTGCCACCGGTAACAAATCAAAGAATGTGAAATTTCAAGTGCTAATTAACTTCACATTTTCATATATACCACTCAATTACAGTTTTCTGGAAGTAGACAAATTAGTTATGCACTGCATATTAGGAATTGACTTTTTGAATGAATATCAAGCAATCATAGATTTAGGAAAAGGGAAATGTCATTTAACCGTAAACCAACAACAACTGACAATAGAGTTAACATAGGGTAAAAACTTAAGCAGTAAACAAGGTAAATTTGAACAGTTACATTTTATGTATCCAACAGCAACAAACATATGTGATTTAACTTTTAATGAAGCTGTATCTCAGGGAATTAAACCTAATGATTTATATGAGAAATGCACAGAATCTGAATATCTTACGAAGGAACAACAACTTGAATTACTTGAAGTTTTGCAGCAATTTGCTGAGGTATTTGTGGAGAAACCTGGAATTATTAGAGGCTATACTTATGAGATGAATGTTAAACCACACAAAACATACTGTAGAACATATTATAATATTCCTTGGTCAAAGAAACCCGCAGTTTTGAAAAAGATTGAAAAAATGCAAGCTTGGGGTATCATTGAAAGGTCACATTCACCATATTGCAATCCGATACTAGCAGTTAATAAAGAGGATGGTAGTGTAAGGTTAGTGCTGGACACACGAGAAATTAACAAAGTTATAATCCCAATCAACACACGAACTATAAATTTGGAAGAACAACTTTTAAAATTTCATAATGTACAGTATTTAACCAATATCGACCTCCGCTCATCATTTTGGCAGGTGAACCTCCATAAAAGCAGTCGTAAATGAGGGACGTAGTTATCAATTTTGTGTTCTACCTTTTGGTCTACGAGTGAGTGCTGGAGTATTTATTGAAGCCTTAGATGCTGTTCTTGGACCACAATAGTTATCGCAAATCACAGTTTATGTTGACGACATTGTCATTGCCACCACTACTTGGGAAGAACATGTAAATCTTTTGAAGCAACTTCTGACTAAATTTTCTGACGCAGGTGTCACTATCAATTTATCAAAGACGAAATTAGGGAGGAGAGAAATCAAATTCCTTGGTCACATCATATCAACTGAAGGCATTTATCCAGACTCAAGAAAAATTGATGCAATAAAGAATTTTCCATCCCCACAGAATCGTAAACAACTCAAAGCCTTTCTTGGTCCATCTTCATTCTTCAGGAAATTTGTACCCTACCACCTTCTTAACAGTCCACATCTTCTATCTTTACTCAAAAGAAATAATATTTGGAAATGGACAGAGTTCTGTCAGACAGATTTTGAAGCGATTAAGAATGCTTTAGTTAATGCACCATTGTTATGTCATCCTGACATGATGTCAGACTTTTGCCTAGTAACAGATGCAAGTTCCTATGGGCTCGGAGCATTTTTATTCCAAATTCATGTAGAAGATGAACAAACAGTCATCAAACCTATAAGTTTTGCTAGCCCCACGCTCACTGAATGCGAAAAGTCATATTCAGTGACTGAGCGCAAAACACTTGCCATAGTATGGGCATTTCGCAAGTTTCGCTACTTTCTATGGGGAAAACGTACTAAGCTTTATACTGATCATCAAGCTCTTTCTTTCCTGCTATCATGCAAGTTATTACATTCACGTCTTGCACGCTGGTGTGCATCACTACAAGAATATGATTTTGATATTATATATATAAAAGGAGAATCCAACAATATAGCCGATGCTCTATCTTGTTTACCACAAGGCCTAAAAGAATTTTCAGATGTGACAGAACAAACATCAGATTTCAAAATTTTACTCATGTATGATGGCACATTTGCACCTTACTACAAAAACATGTGCAGGAAGTTAGCCATATTGCAGGACAATGATACCAGGTGGATCCAGATAAAGAATAAATTACGTGCAGGAACAGACCCACATCTTGAAAAATATTACACATTACACAAAGAAGTATTACTTCACCGACGAAACCCTGAATCACAGCATTGGTGTGTTTGCTTACCTGAAGCTCATGTTGATGATTTTATTTTATTTACACACAGAACTTGGGGACACTATGGTGTAACGAAATGTACAGATAAAATTATACAATATTGCTATTTTCCAAATTTAAGGCGAAGAGTATTGAGTAATATTAGGAAATGCATCATATGTCAGAAAGCCAAATATTCTAATCACACAAGCATGAATGAATTGCACCCAAATCATACCTAAGAGGCCATTACAGCTAATTCTTTGAGATATTGCAGGACCCTATCCACATGCACGTGGAGGAATAAAATACATCCTTGCTGTGTTAGATGTTTTCACAAAGTATTTAAAATTATATGCTTTATGTTCAGTTTCTACCACTGCTATTACCAGACGTCTATTAACAGATTATTTTGTAAGAATAGGAAAACCTGAAGTTATGATCACGGATAAAGCAGCATATTTTACCAGTTTAAAATGGAAGACTTTTATTGAAGAACAGAATGTTAAACATATTTTAATTTCAAGATTTCACGCAGCAGGAAACCCAGTAGAAAGAACATTTTGAGAATTTGGACAGTTTATGAGAACACGGACACCAGAGAAGCACACAAAATGTGTAGAATACCTAGCACCATTTGAACAAATAGTGAACAATTTAACTCACATTTCTACTGGATACACACCAACTGAATTAATTATGGATAAAACAGAAAGAAATTAATGGGCAGACCCTCTACCTAAATTTACAGCAACAACAAATCATGTTAGTTTAGAAGAAAAGGTAAGACAAGCTTACACAACATTATGTGACAAAGCTAAGGAAAGAAAGCAGAAATATGACAGAGGTGTCAGGAAAGCACAAACATTTCAAGTTGATCAGTTAGTTTTACTAAGAACACATCCTAAACCCACAAAACTGAAACATTTAAACAGGAAATGGCAGATCTTATACTCTGGACCATACCGAATTGCAAATATTCCACACCCTGGCTGTTATTCATTAGAATATCCATTAACACATAAACCCAGAGGTCTACATCCACACAGACATTTGAAAAAATACATACAGTAAAATGTTAGCTAATGAGAAGAAGATAATTAATATGATATACAGTTATGATGAGCCTACATTTAAGTTATACAGATACTTACAATCTAATGAATGCAGGTAAGTCTAGAAAGCAATGTGAACCATCCAATAGCTAATAAGATATTTGGTTATAAGAGGAGTTGCTATTGAGGCATATACACATTAGAGGAGGCATATACACATTAGAGGAGGCAGAGAACTGAACAGAATTATTTTCTTTAGGAGGCATGTGATAATAGTAATGTTGATATGAGTGATGTGAGTGACTGAATGAGATGAGTGAATGTAATTTTAGTTTAGTAAGAGGATAAATAGTAATATGGAGAGAGGTAAATGGAATATAAGATGAGAAAAGGGTATTATTATTATTATTATTATTATTATTGTTGTTGTTGAAGTAAAAAAAGGAAATGATGATGAATAAGAGGAATATATATATATATATATATATATATATATATATATAAATAATGCTGAGGAATAAATATATGTTATTTTGTGAAGAATGAATAATGGATAGGTGAGAATGTTATGAGTAATTGAGAATATGTTGAGCGGGGAGAAACTAGATTTGAACGCTATATCACATGTACTCATGGAATACAGAATGAAAGTAGTGGAAAGAATACTATTTATTGAAAGATTGGTATGCCTGAGATAATAACTTATGTGATGTCTTATATATTCTTATAACTAAAGGTGAAAGTATAGATTTATGTGGAAAGAATTATTTACAGCAGCCACTGTTGGAAATATACCAGTAGATTTAAATCTATAACACTTTAACACTAATCTAATGGGAACTTGTAATGAAATTTTTGGAGTTATGTAGGCTTGACACTTCAGATTGGAAGAATTATTTAAGAGAACATATTTAGCAGTCATCTAATGACATAATTAAAGCTCCTCTACTGAACTGAACTAATGCACCATTAAATAGAAAGGAGAATAAGGAGAAAACAAAACGTCAGTCCTGTGTTGCGGCTCATACTCTCATCCCTCCCTTAGAAAAATTTATACATGTTGATGAAATATTTGACATTATATAATTCGTGATTATCTGACAGTATGGAGAGACATACACACATATTTATTTATGAATAGAATTTTACAGGTACCACAAGGTAAATACAGAATGGATATACAGCATGGAACGCAGCAGCAATTATCTAAGAAGATTTATTTATTTATTAAGTAAAACATTTATTTATATTGGTTGATACTCATGAAAGGAAGGAGATGAACTACACAAACTTTATGGGAACATGAGTGAGTGACTTGAACTATATATATATATATATATATATATATATATACTTACCACACTGATGTACATACTTTTAGGATCCTAAGATATTTAGAGGGGCACCGCTCTTAGAAATGGTAATAGAGGAATACCACTCTTAGAAACAGCAATAGTGGGGATACCACACTTAGAAACGGTATTAGGTATAGGAACTTTTACATACATTATATTAAGTTAACATGTATTTTATTTATCATATTTTATTTTGTGTAGTCCACTGTAGGAGATGACTTTACTAGTATTTATGAAGTAGTTAGCAATCATCCCATGAACCTATCCTCCTACAGAGGGCTGTCTTGAAGCTTGAAATATGTGTAAATTTTATTCCAGGAGGCAAGATGAATTTTAAGTTGAATATTCTAGCGAGTTGCCACAATTATCCTCAAATGTTGCAAGTGTAACGAAAGGGAAAAAAAAGGAAAGAAAAGAAAAAAAGAATGAGCTAACAAATAAAATAAATAAAATGTATATTTAAATCTGAATGTAATTCACATGTCAGCACAATGATATTGAATGTAACGTAAAAATTTACTATATTTTTCATTTAATTCTGTATATGTGCTATACGACAACAATGTAACTATCTCATGTAATGATTAATTGTAAATATTGGTATATTTATGTACTTACTATATCAAGAAATGTATTTTAAGTAGATGTTAATGAGCTGCAAAGGACTTGTGCATGTAGCACATGATTCATATAAATGGAACTGAAAATGCAATGAAGAAACCAACGTGATGGAACACTGGTCAAGCAATATTTACGTAATGTCAATATACCTTGAAGTGTATGGTGTAGTGGAAGCCGGCAGGTCTTCAGGTTGGTGTAAAAGACAAGCTCATCACCTGTCTTAGGCAGTGAGGTGTTTCCTATGCCCTCATTGACCATTTATACCCCGGTAGACGCCACCAAAATTTGACTGCTGGAGATCACAATTTCGTGTTGACACATTGAACAAACTTTGGATTTTCTTCAAGTCACACGCAAGAGATCCAGGCAGTACACACACACTCAGAATCTGATACTACGTTTAAAGACATTGGAGCAATATAATAGAAACATCTATTGTTCGAATTAATTCCATTCTAAACACGAATCACGTGAACTGAATTCAAACGCTGTGCTAAGCAACGATAATACGCTGCAATTCAAAGACATTAATGTTACGACTCCTAAAGAAGATACACACCAAAAAGACTGTATACAAAGACTGATATGCAAAGAGCATTGTGCTCAGAAATATTTTTTGTAATATGTAAATTTCTTATTTTCTCATATATATGTATCTATGTAAATTTTCTATACTGCCACGCTCGCTTGCGGAGCGTGTCAGTAGAGAAGGCATTGTAATGGTACTTTGACTTCCGCGCCTCCGCCAATACAAAGATCGCACACGCAGAAGAGCGCTGCGCCAGCGACCGATTTTTATAAATAATTTTGTTCGTCCTTTTAGTCTTGCGTAGGTTTTTGTTTTTAAGAACTAATTGAGGACTCTCTCTCTTGTCTTGATACGAAAGACGTGTATTTTTCGGCGATGTGTTAAATGTGCTTTTGGGTGGAAATTAAAATTACATTACAAAGTGTGGTTGTTTCAAAAGTGATTTGAGGGGGTTATCATCAAATTTGTAAACTGATCATGACAGTGGCAACTTGAAGAAGTTTTCAACAGACGGAGAAAAGTGAAAGACAGGTCGTCCTACAAGTGAAATTAGGATGACAGCCATGATGACTACATTGTAATTAATACTGGGTGTCGAACAAGATTATAAGGTAAATTTCAATTAGTTTCTGATGCTATTTCCGTACAGTCGCTTTTTGTAGTGTTACCGACCCGCTCTGCCATGCACGGTCAAATTACAGCACGATCTCAATCAATAATACGAAGTCCGCCTTATCCGTAACTGAAACCACCAAGATTCCAAACCCAATCAGATTTTTTATTTTATATTTTTCACGGCAGAACCCCGAGGAGAAGGGCACACTACAATAGCTTCAGCAAGTAGATTTGTCGCTTAAACGTGTGCCTGAAACATCAGTGCTAGAATTCCAAGAAATACTCTATCCTGGCAAGCGTGCCCGTATCCGTTCGCTCACTGAAAACGCAGCACAAATCCCTGCACAGTTCATAGGCAGGCTCCCCGTGTTACGTCTCGGGTGCAGGCGATCAGCTGGTAGCAGTGTGTGAAGATAGACTGGACAAAAAATAATATTGATTAAACTAATTGAAGAATTTCGTGAAAGACATTCGTTGTAAGATTCTACATTCTCTGATTACAAAAACCACATTGCCAAACGTGATGCAGTTCGCCAACTCGCACCTCCATTTGGTATTTTGGATAAAGAATTGGACAGCAGAATTCACAATCTGAGGTCACAATTGCTCCGTGAATTTAGCAGATGTCCCTTCTTGAAATCAGGCAGAAAAGAGCTGAACGTATTGAAGTGGCATGCCTATGACTCACTGCTATTCCTGCAGGATGTAAACAAACCAACACTTTCGGGTCTATTACACTAATTTTAGATATTGAAATGCTATGCATGTACATTAAAGAGCTGTAAGAATATTCAGTAGCTAAAAGTGTAATCTAACAGAAAGATATTAAGCAGGGGTTACAACTTCTCAAAAATTTGTAACCCTCAGTATGTCGTACTGAGCTTTCATATTTAGTAACATCTGGAAGTCCGTCTCAGACATACGAAAAAAACCTCCACAACTAAACCGTTTACAGAGAAGTTATGTACCAACCACCTATATTCCTTTCTCCGATTATTCTCCCTTTTTACAATTATACTCACAGTGTGGGTGCAAAGAAATAGAAGTTTTGCGTTGGATACCACGTTCTGCAAATCTGATTGGCTACATGTTGCCAGTGGAAATGGTCACACCGGTTACTGCTGCTGGGTGAATGTCCCGAGAACAATCCCAAGTGTCAATAAACAACCTTGATGAAACTACGTGGGTGTGTAGAGGGGAAAAATAGTGTGATTCATATTTTTTTGTCTGTGCCCAGTTTCACTTTTAAGGGGTGATACATGCCCCGAAAGGTAATTTGGCTTATTATGTTTAGAACGAAGGAAAACTGGGAAAGCATCACCACTCAAAAAATGTTAATAGCATGTACATGAGTTTTCAGAGCATCTTTCTATTTTAATGTAGCGTTTCCAAAAGTAGCAAAAACAGTAAAATCTTAGAATAATAAGCAACAGGTACCTAAAGGCATAAAAATTTCCAGTGAGAGAAACAGATTTCTGCACTACTGTTGTAAGAAATATAGAGTAAGCCAAGAATTCGCAGATTATTCAAAAGCCTACAAAAGAATCTATGGTATAGTAGTCAAAGAGGCAAAAATTATGTGGAATGACAATTTGATAAGAAACTCATCTAACAAAATGAGATCCCCGTGGAGAGTTACAAAGAAAGAAAGTTGTAGTTCAGCGCCAAAGAAAAAGAATGTATCACTAACACTAGAAGGCTCAAAAGTCACAGACACATATTCAGTTGTGGAAAAATTCAATGAATACTTCACTTCACTAGCTGAAGACCTGATTCAAGTAAACTGTCAAGGACCAGTCCCAAGTTTCTCCGGCAAGTCAGTGATCTCGGCTGCTTCTACGTATGTTTATGAAATGAACCCCAATGAAATTATAAGCAAAATTAAATCATTAAGCAATAAAACGCCAAGTGGTCATGATAATGTACCTGATTTCATATTAAAAGCATGTGCTCACAACATAGCAAACCCCTTGGCAAAAATTTTCAACCTCTCTTTAAAAACTAGTGTATTTCCAGGTATTTTTAAAATAGCAAAAGTTTCACCACTGCTAAAAAAGGTTCTTCTGATAAAATATCGAACTACCGACTCGTGTCACAGTTAAGTTCCTTCTCAAAAATTCTAGAAAAACTCTTCTATGACAGACTTTTAAGTTTTATAAATAAATATGCACCTCTTAAAATACAACAACATGGTTTTAGAAAGTCTAAATCTACACAGACTGCAATTTTCGAATTCTTAGATTGCATTTTAAAATCCCTTGATCAACATAAATTAGCTGCAGGTATTTTTCTAGATCTATCAAAAGCCTTTGAATCCTGGACCATAACATTCTGCCTGAAAAATTAGAAAGACGAGGAGTAAGAGGTATAGCACATAGCTGGTTGTGTCCATACCTAAAAAACTACAGGTAGAAAGTATCACTTCAGTATGAATTCAACAAAATGAATAAAACAAGAAAGAACTCCTTTCTATCTAGCGAATTACCAATAAAATATGGTGTACCACAGGGCTCAATCTTAGGGCACTACTCTTCTCGATTTATGTGGATGACTTAGTCGAATATATGAGTTCCACAAAAACTATCCTGTTTGCCGATGACACCAGCATATTGCTCACTGGATCCAGTCCAGAAACTTTGCGGTCCACAGCAGAAAGTTCTATGAAAAGACTTTCTGAGTTGTTCACAAAAAAACAAACTCATTATAAATACTGAAAAAACTGTGTGTGTCGATTTTCATTTAATTCCTCGAAGTAATCAAATGTCTATTCAAGCCCAATTAAAAAATGATCCCCTAGAAAATGTAAGTGTCAAAAAATTCTTGGGTCTTAGGGTTCAGCAAGACTTAAAGTGGGACACACATATAAATAACTTGTGTAGAAATCTATCATCTGTATGCTATGGCCTAAGAATTTTAAAGGCTACAACAAGCAAAACAACAGTACTGCAGGGATACTATGCACAGTTCCGCTCACTAATCAGATATGGGATCATTTTCTGGGGATACTCAACTCACAGTGTAAAGGTTTTTAGAATGCAAAAAAGAGCTTTAAGAATAATTTGTGGCCTTAAAAAGATGGAGTCCTGTAAACCCCATTTTACAGAGCTTGGTGTTCTAAATGTTCCAAGTTTATTCATTTATGAAACTGCCTGTTTTCAGGTGGTAGTCCATAGTGAAAAAGATAAACTGCTGCAGAACAAAAATGTACACAACCATAGAACCAGAGGGAAATCATATATACATCAAAAATATCACAGAACAACCACCTATCAGAGGAGCATAATTAACATTGGTGTAATACTACACAATAAGATACCAGAGGAAATAAAAAATGCTACTCATCCAATATTTAAAGCTAAACTATAGGCATTTCTAATAAAGCACTGTTTCTATTCTGCCAGAGAATTTCTAAATATGTAACAAAATTAATTGTAATAAGTACTTATTTTTAATTTGCCTACTATTTTGCTAATACTATGTATTATTGTAACTTATCTTTGACCTGTCCAATATTAATTGCACAATTTGTGATGTAAGATAAAACTGGACCAATAATAAATCAAATCAAATCAAATTAATTTCGAGAAATGAAAATTTTTGTATAAAGTAAATTAAAGAAGCTTTCAAGCTTCCCTATGCAATGAAGCTGGTTTCTGAAATACAATTTTTTGAAAAGAAGCTGTACACAATGTGTGCTGTCAGAGTATTTTCAACGTAGATTAAGATATGTAAAAGTGTAGTTTCAGCTCTCTGAGACTGCAGACGTGTGTGCCAGTTGTGTTTGTGTGAGTGTTTGTGTGCGTGTGTGTATGTGTATGTGTGTCTACTGCTGACAAAGGCCTTCATGGCCAAAAGCTATGATGGTGTGAATCTTTTTACTGTGCCTATCGCGACTCTTCATCTCCGCAACTTTCCTTCTCTGGTATTGTTACATTCCATCCTCGATTTTACTTTGTAAGATATATAAACTTTCATTACAATTCAAATTATTCATTTCACTTATATTTTTTTTATTTCTTCAGTTGTTATTTTACATTCTTGTTCCTTTTCTTTCTTCGTTTAGCATTTCACATGTGTGTATTTTGTTAATTGAAAATAATAAGTAACTACTTATTATTGTAGAAAATAATGACGATGATAATTTGTAAAGAAATTCTTGAAACATGTTTTCTTACAGCATGCACATAAAATGAATGAAATTTCTTCCTGTAATATACGCAACAGAGAAGACAATATAAAACAAAATTCAGCAGGATTCCAAATTGTCACAGATGGTACTCAAAATATTCTGTTGTGGATCAGGCATATTTCAATATATCTATAAGTCTTGGCGAAGAGAATTGGTTGTTTAGTGCTAGTGACTGCAGCTCGATTTCATTATTTCACAAGTGAAGATTGACACCACTTCCAAAATCAAAAGCTGTATACGTCCCACGGCTGTACCTGTGCCATCGAGCCTATTGGGATCGCCTTACGAACAAGTTCCTTCTCCTCATGTACAATGCTCTAAATGGTTTTATCACATTGACCAGCTGCCTTTTCATAGTTGTAAGAGAAAACAATGGTGAGTTTGGTCCGACAACTTGAGAATTTCTTTTTGAAGCCACAAATGTCCTTGTCATACCATCAAAATGTCACCAAACAAACACCCGACCAAGTCGAAAGATATTTGAAAGCTGTTTTCTTTCCCAGTGAGGGAGAATATCTGTATTGTTGTTAGATTATTGCAGTGGTCAGTGTGAAAGAACCATATAGAGCATCGTACCTGAAGACAAAGAACTCGTTCACCCTCACCTAGTGATACCAAATGGATCGACAGCACAGGTACAGCTGTGGGAAGTATACAGTTGGCGATGTTGGAAGTTTTTGTGAGAAGACTTTCTGATTTACATCTGCTGAATGATTATGATGTCAGTCTCCACCTGAGAAACAACACAATAGAACTGCAGTAGGCAGCATTTTGCAAAATTTCAAATTATTACAGAAGCTGATTACACAGTTTTCAAGAATATTAATTACACATGACCTTTCATACGAAAAACATTTTTTTATATATTGTCTTGAAGATATTCCTTCTAAACCTAAACTGCCAAATTGTCTTTCAGGGTGTGTTTTATCCCTTAATAGTGAAATTAGGTACCAACAAAAAAATATATACTGTACTATTTGGCCCCTCAACACACCCGCCAAGTTTCATCGAGATCGTTTATTGACATTTGGGAATGTTGAAACTTCCTGGCAGATTAAAACTGTGTGCCAGACCGAGACTCGAAATCAGGACCTTAGCCTTTCGCGGGCAAGTGCTCTACCGACTGAGCTACCCAAGCACGACTCACACCCCGTCCTCACAGCTTTACTTCTGGCAGTACCTCGTCTTCCACCTTCCAAACTTTACAGAAGTTCTCCTGCAAACCTTACAGAGCTAGCACTCCTGAAAGAAAGGATATTGTGGAGACATGGCTTAGCCACAGCCTGGGGAATGTTTCCAGTGTGAGATTTTCACTCTTCAGTGGAGTGTGCGCTGATATGAAACTTCCTGGCAGATTAAAACTGTGTGCCAGACTGAGACTCGAACTCGGGACCTTTGCCTTTCGTGGGCAAGTGCTCTACCACCTGAGCTACCCAAGCACGACTCACGCCCCGTCCTCAAAGCTTTACTTCTGCCAGTACCTCGTCTCCTATCTTGATTTTGGAATGTTCTTTTGTAAGTCTGCCTGTTACAGCAGAGAACACTATCAGCACAACACTATTTCGCTACGCCTAGTCACGCTGCCTTGCAGCGTCATGCAAATACTCGTCTGCTCCGACTATTTAAGCCATTACAAAACCATACAAAGTCATTTACATGCTATGGAGCGGACAGTACCAGCAGATCAGATGCAATGCCACCATTCGGCAGTACTGGCAGTTCCATCTCAGCACTCCACGCTGGCAACTCAGCCCAGTTTGTCCCGATCTTCACCGGCAGCACATCAGCTGTTGCATGCCAGCAGCAACAACAACGTCCCCACACTTCACGCCGCCTCCTACTGCAACTCTAGGATTCATCGTGTAGGAACATAACACACGATGTCCACAGCAGAGACATTTCTGTTATACACACATCAAAAAAGAGTTTTGCATCACTTCGGTTCCAAGACAGAAAATTGGAATAGAGATCAACATAAAAAGGGCGGAAATGATGTTTATTGCTCGTGAAAACCACACATTGCACGTTGTACCACCATACAGCGAGACCTTCAGACGTAGTGGTCCGGACTGCTGTACATTCGGCATGTTGTTGGGCCCATCTGTACCACTCTGCATGGTGTCACGGTTGCAAAGATGGACCTCACCACGGGCATCAGGAGTGAAGTTGCACATCATGCAGACTACTGCGTGCAGTTGAGTCACAAAATGACGTCCTGTGGCTGCACGAAAAGCATTATTCAACACGGTGGCAGTGCTATCAGGGTTCCTGTGAGGCTTAATCCGTAGATAGCGGTCATCCACTGGACGGCCTGAGCAAGGCATGTCATCGACAGATCCTGTCTCTCTGTATCTTGTCCACATCTGAACAACATCTCTTTGGTTCAATCCGTGATGCCTGGACACTTCCCTTGTTGAAAGCCCTTCCTGGCACAAAGTAACACTGGGGATGTGATCAAACTGCGACCATGACTGTCTAGGCACGATTGAAATACAGACAACACAAGCCGTGTACCTTTTACTTCCTGGTAGATGACTGGAACTGATTGGCTATCGGACCCCCTCGCATCTAATATGTGCTGCTCATGCAGGATTGTTTACACCTTTGGGCAGGTTTAGTGACACCTCTCAACAGTCAAAGGGACTGTGTCTGTGATACAATATCCACAGTCAATGTCTATCTTCAAGAGTTCTGGGAACCAGGGTGATGCAAAACTTTCTTTGACATGTGCATATAGTCGTGTGGATATTTGTCCGAGGACATTATAATTGAGTTTTGGTTTTGTTAACAAACAGTACTTTTGATCATTCTTGGTGCAAGTATACATCGGTTCCATATTTGCAGTAGAGTTGTCGGATCTCGACTGATGTAAGCAGTAACATCATTCATTGATAAACAACAGTCTCTACAGGCCACAACCGTGCTGCTCTCATATCCTGACATGTGCCGACAGACATTTCTCCATCTTACACGAGGTATAATGCAACCTTTTCACAAACAACATCTAATGTGATTTCTGAATGTGAAATCCACTGTGTAATCTTTCCTCACATATAGAAGGTAGTGGATTTACTTCTACTTACTCTGTGGGGTTACACTGAAATGCCAGTTGTTTGCGTATCCAAACATTCAGTACCCTTCAAGCAAATTTGATGTTCCTCATGTTCCAGTTGTGTACTGTTGCAATTTTAATGTCCCCCAATGTGTTTTCATTTAATGGCTGCACTTATGATTTTTAACACATTTTCAATCATCACATTTATGAATTACTCATACAGTTCTCAACTCCTTCACCAGTTACAGTTTCATCACCTAGCCAGTTATTTTGTTTGAACTACACTACAAAGTCAGTAGCAGTGCTTACATTTCAAGCTGTTCCAGGCGGTAGATCTCAGAGAAGGCAGCAGCCGAGAGCACCTTTGCATCACAGACAGAGAGTTCCGCAAAGCAGGGAGCCCACGGCTGATGGCAATTATTGTCTCATTGTCCAAGCCAGGTCCACACCATATGTCCAGCTTTCTCAATCTTTTCAGCCCTCGACCCCTTTAAAACACAATTAAATACATAGTTAAAGTTGTGTCAGATTATCTTGTCTTTATTAGAGAAAAAAATCAGAGAGACAAAATTTAAATGACCTGCTTGCAAACTGCTCACCAGTTTTGACGACTTTGATATTCTAACTGAGTGCCATGCAAAGATAAAATAGTTTTTAGGAAATATCCAAGTCACAGGTCACAATACACTAGCCAATTTGGGGCAGGTAGAATTTCAGAATACTTAAAAATAAGGGAATTGTAAGTATAATAGCTTCAAAGATATCAAAGACTGAATTTCAATTTGTTTCACATATACCTGACTCATCACCAACTGTGAACACTCAGATATTAATAGGATCAATAAACAGGGAGGCAAAAAAACTGAAGATAATGCCAGAGCAGCATAAGCAACATCAAACTGAGCAAAATTTTCGGAATAATCAGAGGTCAGAAGGGCAATTATGATAAGCTATGGCCACAAAATTAAGGAGAGTCAGCAATGAGCATACAAAACCTCCTCCAGGAAGGGAATCAGTCTGTGTGTGTCTACCAGTGTGCTTTTGTCAGAATAAGGTGCTACTCCACTTGTTACAATAACAGTTAATTCAGTGTCTTTCCACATTAGCTAGCCCTTAGATTTCACTGTTAACAACATCAAATCTTGTGGTACTACATGTCTACTATCTTAGTGTAGTTCCATTTCTCCAACATAAATTACCATCTTAATAAATTAATGACAGTATGCTATAATTAGCACAGTCGTGCATCGCCCAGTAGACACCACAGAAAATTTGCAACAAACATAACTACCCACAGGCAGTAATTTAAAGTTTGCCTACATTTGACTGGTCAGCAGGAATCATAATCTTCAGGAACTTTTTTTTTAATTTTTTTATTTTAAGCAACTAGTTTTGTAGGACCAAATTGAGGAACAAATCTTTAAGGTCATGGGACTGGTCAGTACATGAAATTACAGCATAAAAGTATTGACAGATAAAATAAAATGTTTATGAACCCAAAAAAGACAAGCCATAAGTTTATGTAAACAAAATCAACAATATAACACAGGAATCGGCTTATTTTTTCTAGGAACTGCTTGACAGAACATGACAAGTGGCTCATGAGGAAGCTCTTCAGTTTCTATTTGAAAGAGTGTGGATTACTGCTAAGACATTTGAATTCTTGTGGTAGCTTATTGAAAATGGATGCACCCCTTTCTGCACAAGAGCCAACGAAGTGCGACCCAAATGGAGATTGGACTTTTGTCTAGTATTAACTGAGTGAAAGCTGCTAATTCTTGGGAATAAGCTGATATTGTTAACAATAAATGACAGTAAAGAATACATATATTTATAGGCCAATTTCAGAATGTCCAGACTAATGAACAAGGGTCGACAATAGATTCAGTTATTGCCCGAACTGCCTGTTTCTCAGCCACAAATATCCTTAGAGAATGGGAAGAGTTCCCCAATAATATAATACAAAATGTCATAAGAAAATAAAAATAAGCAAAGTAAATGACTTTTTGTATCAAACTATCACCTATTTCAGATACCATTTAAATAGCACAAATGGCACCATTAAGTCTTTAGGTAGATAGTAAACTATTCAGGATCTTGTCTAAACACCTAGAAATTTGATCTGTTCAATTTAAATAATCACATGCCCATTCAGTGAAATTAAAATGTCAGGTTTTGTTGAATTGTCTGTTAGATACTGTAAAGACCGAGTCTTACTGTAATTTAGCATTAGTTTCTTTTCTACAAGCTGTGAGCTTATGTCATGAACTGCATTATCTGAAACAGAGCCAATGTTGCACACATCTTTTACTACCAAGCTGGTGTCATCAGTGAACAGAAATATTTTAGAATCACCTGTAATACTTGGAGGCATATCATTTATATAAATAAGGAACAGGAGTGGCCCCAGCACTGATCGCTGGTGCACCCCCCCTCCCCCCCCCCCCCCCCCCCCCCCGCACCCCTCAGACCCCACATTGTACACATTCTCAACACTGTGGATCATGATGTTTTGCTGTATTGTTAAAATGAGAGGTGAACCAATTGTGAGCTACCCCCTGTATTCCATAATGGTCAACTTCTGCAGCAATATTCTTTGAACAACACAATCAAATGCCTTAGTTAAATAAAAAAGGATGCCTACCGTTTGAAACCTTTTGTTTAACAAAAGAAATTAAAACAAGGATAGCAATGGCAAAAGAGGCGTTTTATAAGAAAAGGAGAATCTTCTGCAGCGGTATGGACAGGGAACTCAGAAAGAGACTCATAAAATGTCTTGTATGGAGTGTTCTTCTATATGGCGCTGAAACATGGACTATGAGGAAAAAAGACAGAGAAAGGCTGGAGGCTTTTGAGATCTGGACATGGCGGAAGATGGAAGGAATAAGTTGGATGGACAGAGTAAAAAATGAAGAGGTACTGAGAAGAGTGGGAGAGAAAAGGCAGTTACTAGATGTAATAAAGAGAAGAAAAAGAAATTGGATTGGGCATATATTAAGAAAGAATGACGGACTGATAAAAACAGTTTTAGAAGGTTATGTAGAAGGGAAAAGGAAGCGAGGAAGGAAGAGATTCCAGATACTGGATGACATGATGGACGGTACAACATACAGCAGCCTTAAGAAGGAAGCAATGGATCGCAGAAAATGGAGAGGCAAAGGACCTGCTAATATAGCAGATAACTGATGATGATGTTTAACCCATCCGTTCCGTAGAAATGTTGGAACACGTAAGGCAATAATGACGTTACGACTTATCTTAGAAGATAGATTAAGGAAAGGCAAACCTATGTTTCTACCATTTGTAGACTTAGAGAAAGCTTTTGACAATGTTGACTGGAATACTCCCTTTCAAATTCTGAAGGTGGCAGGGTTAAAATACAGAGAGCGAAAGGCTATTTACAATTTGTACAGGAACCAGATGGCAGTTATAAGAGTTGAGGGACATGAAAGGGAAGCAGTGGTTGGGAAGGGAGTGAGACAGAGTTGTAGCCTCTTCCCGACTTTATTCAATCTGTATATTGAGCAAGCAGTGAAGGAAACAAAAGAAAAATTCGGAGTAGGTATTAAAATCCACGGAGAAGAAATAAAAACTTTGAGGTTCGCCGATGACATTGTAATTCTGTCAGAGACAGCAAAGGACTTGGAAGAGCAGTTGAACGGAATGGATGGTGTCTTGAAAGGTGGCTACAAGATGAACATCAACAAAAGCAAAACGAGGATAATGGAATGTAGTCGAATTATGTCGGGTGATGCTGAGGGTATTTGATTAGGAAATGAGACACTTAAAGTAGTAAAGGAATTTTGCTACTTGAGGAGCAAAATAACTGATGATGGTCGAAGTAGAGAGGATATAAAATGTAGACTGGCAATGGCAAGGAAAGTATTTCTGAAGAAGAGAAATTTGTTAACATCGAGTATAGATTTAAGTGTCAGGAAGTCGTTTCTGAAAGTATTTGTATGGAGTGTAGCCATGTATGGAAGTGAAACATGGACTATAAATAGTTTAGACAAGAAGAGAATAGAAGCTTTCGAAATATGGTGCTACAGAAGAATCCTGAAGATTAGATGGGTAGATCACATAACTAATGAGGAGGTATTGAACAGAATTCTGGAGAAGAGGAGCTTGTGGCACAACTTGACAAGAAGAAGGGATCGGTTGGAAGGGCATGTTCTGAGGCATCAAGGGATCACTAATTTAGTATTGGAGGGTAGCATGGAGGGTAAAAATCATAGAGGGAGACCAAGAGATGAATACACTAAGCAGATTCAGAAGGATGTAGGCTACAGTAAGTACTGCGAGATGAAGAAGCTTGCACAGGATAGTGTAGCATGGAGAGCTGCATCAAACCAGTCTCAGGACTGAAGACCACAACAACAACAACACCTATCAGCTGACTTCAATCTAAAAAAGATGCAGCTCTAACACCAATTACTACAGGAATTTTTCCACGAGTGATCCCACCACCACCCACTACACTGTTACCTATAAGCTTTGGCAGCCTCCCCTCTCCATACCTATTGAGGTGCAGACCATGCCTAGTGACATCCGATCTACTGATGGATCACATGGCAGTGCTGCCAGTCGAGTCTGTGTCCTCCTCCATCAGTGCCTTCTCCAGCCCCACGTTAACACACCTAACGGCAACACTACGACGAGGCCAGTCGTGACGCTGAAACGGTTGCACGAAGTGCACGTTAGTGCCACCAGTTTGAGTAGCTATCTCTACCAGGTGACCACCTGCATCACACTCCCTCACCCTATCGATACTATTCCCAGCGCCACTCACAATCACGATGTGATCCTCTTTTGTAAAATTCCTACGTAACTCCTCTACATTAACGGTCACCTGAGCCAATCCTGCACTAGGCTTCACAATGCCGGTGACCTGTTACTCTCCCCCCGACACTTCCTGCAACTGCGGGTTCATACCTCTGCCGTGTGAATTATCTAACAGGAAGAAGAAGATTCTGCTGCTAGAATTTGCAACTGACTCAGGTTCTCTAACTGCTGAGGACTTCTGCATGTTTCCTACACCTACAGTTACAAGAGGCTGCAAGAGACACTCCACTAAACACAGACAGTTGGTAAAATCTATCTGTTATACGACAACTGTCCGAATATCTACTCCTCCTAGCTGCCTTCTTACCAACTGCCATTTCCCATTCCTAGTGCCCTTTGTCCTCAACCTATCTAGTCCTTCCTTTGTGTTTTGTAACTATGCTCTTTAGCATAACAGGTAGCTATCTGGGGGCAAGTCAGTTTAAAATCACACACATTTCCGTGCACTCATACCAATCTGCTGTAGGTCCGCAATAGTCGAGTTATGGCCTACAGTTACTCTGAAAATTTTGGTCAAATGGACCCGTATCCCGCTCAGGACAGTTTTTTTATTTTTTTTTCCTTTCTCTTATATTTGATCAAAGCTAGTCCTCAATCATTTATGTCATACACCTGAGACTGTGCAAATAACGATTTCTTAAAATGTATACAGCTGCGGTACCTGTCACAGTGAAATGTCATCCACTATCAGAGATACATTTCACGAGGAAAGCCTCACCGACTGTGGCCGAACGGTACGAAACCCGTGTCTAAACAGTCAACTCCCGTCCGCAGGGCTTATAATTTCTGTTCTCGCAGTACTTTTTCCTCTCCAACTCGAAAATGAAAGTTACTGCAAAATTCACGTGTCCAAGAGAACAGACACCTTTTTTGATCCTGCAACCAGTACGAATCGAGACACAAAGGAATTGCTGACATTTAGCTGCTAGTGGGCATCGAGTTACATCAGTGGGGAAAATTAAAAGTTTGTGCTGGACCGGGATCCGAACCTGCACCTCCTGCTTGCTAGACAGATGCTGGCTCACCTCCCTTTAGACTCAAATTCTCCATTTATCCACACACTACTGAGATAGTGCCCCTGCTCATTACACCCGTAAATTGAGAACTAGGTCTGACAGGAGGTGTGATACGGTAGTCCGTGAAGCTGCAATGACTACCGTGTCCAGATGCCTCGGTGGTCAGAGCATTTGCCGAGTGAGCAGGAGACCCGGGTCAAATCCCGGTCTGGCACAAATTTTCAAATTTTCCCACTGATGTAAATAAAAGCCCTCTAGCAGCTAAATGTCATTAATTCATTTGTGTCCTCTTGCAGTCTTCAAGGGTTGCAGGAGGAAAAGCTTACGGGCACTTCTACAGTTGTAAAGGGGACTTAGAGTTTCGTCATCAAAACTTGAGTTACTGTCTGTGGAAATGTACCATTTTGATATAAGTTTAGTTTTAATATCAGATCACTTCCAAACCTTCCACTCCACCGCACACACACAAACCGAGGAGAGGGCAGTGCCGTCACTCTCTACTGGGATTATGATACTGCTTACCATTTCCCTCCAAACACAACAATGACTGTGAGAAACTGGTACGTTTTGCAACTGGAGCGGTTGACTGCGTTTCTTCACAGATTTCTCCACACACTACTTTTCAGGAGGACATTTTTGTCACACAGAAGAGGACCCGACGGTGAGTGCCCATATCTCCACTGTGTGCGTACCGTGAAGCAGGTTACTTCAAAGTGGTCTGAGCTTCACACTTATTTCACACTGAAACAGCAAATTTCTAGACTTAGTAGACAAAGTTTGGATGAAGAATCTAAGTCTCCTCCACAACCCTCAGAAGTCTGTAATAAGAATTAAGAAACCGTCATGTATACTTTTCCTTTTTCTTTCCTAATGAAATATGAATACAATAGTCAAGCAAATGTGTTAACACAATTATTGCTGGAATCTCTCTCTCTCTCTCTCTCTCTCTCTCTCTCTCTCTCTCTCTCTCTCTCTCTCTCTCTCTCTCTCTCACACACACACACACACACACACACACACACACACACACAACCACACACAAACTCACTATGTTCATTGAAGACTCACTAATTTCTTTCCTGTGATGTAAGCCTTCAAATTACGTTGGAAGAAATTCAGGATGGGAGTAGGGAAATCAGAGAAATCATCTGCAACAGGCACATTGGATGAAAGCTGCCAACTTATTTTTTCTTTACGAAAACGGTACTTGTGGTGATTACTTGTGGCATGTATCCTAAATACAACAATATGTTTGAAATATTGGGGCTGTCGACTGACTGTGTGCAGTGCTATAAGTGTAAAAAATATTGCAACAAGTTTGAGTCAGACAAACATAAGTGTAGAGACATTAACTGATTGGAATATTGTGTTAATTCCTGCAAATATTGTGCACTAATTTTTGGTCAAAAAATTGTTGTTTGTTTATAATTAGGAGTAAATGAGGCCACTCACCAAATACCAGGAGTGTTGAGTTTTCAACAGATCACACAAAAAGAGGAGGAAAATCTTGCTACTTCTGGGAAAACATCCTTCTGTGAGTTAGAGAACACTCACTCACACTGTGTGTCCAGCCTGCAGAGAGGAGAATGTGTGTGTGTGTGTGTGTGTGTGTACACTATAGCTCATGAAACGATCTCTCCTCCAAACGGTTACAAAGTTTTACTACCTGTACTGACATAAAGGTTATTACTGTTTGCTGTTGTACTGACATAAAGGCTATTACTGTTTGTTCAGCCTCTCTAGCCTCCTGCAGGGCTTGATCTTTGTCATGCATAACACTAGTTACGTGACTTTGTTGTGACTTCCATTGTCTTGCGCTAGCACCTAATCCGTGGATCTGACCCACTAATGTGTTAGGAAAGTCTAATGTTAAATGTCTAAAATCTGTCAGTTATTTACATTATATGAATATCTTTTCATTTACATTGACTGTAATTTTTGCATAAGTACATCCGAAAGCTTTATTATGTTTCTGTACTTTATGAGACAAGATGTTTAATACCAGCAAGATGACTTGAGCTGTGATTACTATTCATCCACAAACATCTGTGTGGTGACCTACATTTTTAAATGCGTGCTATACTTTTCATATGATTTCGATATAATTACTTCACTTTAATGTAATGCTACTATTCATACCTGTATCTACTATCTACACCTATGTGCTATTCTACACTTTTGACTTTTTGCAATGGTTCTGATAGCTTACCAACTTTCGTCTTTCATTGACCTCTTGTACAACTGGCTTGTACTTTTACAGAAATTTTTTTTATTGTTTTTATGTTTAGAGTGAATGTTTTGTTTAACACATTGCGGTAACTTTCAACACTCAAAGCATGAAGCAGCATTAGTGGTATCTTTGCCTCAATTTCACTTTGTAACAAACATCTATGGTCAGATTTTTTTTTACAATTAGCAGATGATCGGTTATAATAGGACACACCAACTGTTGTGCAAAAATACCTGACTATATATATTTTTGCCAGTGTTTTTTCCATGACTGTATTACTATCACAAAATAAAGAACAAAGATAGTTTGTGCATGTTCAGATGGGGCAGTATTTTCATGGATAGACACAGTGATGTGATATGTTGTTGTTGTGGTCTTCAGTCCTGAGACTGGTTTGGTGCTGCTCTCCATCCTACTCTATCCTGTGCAAGCTTCTTCATCTCCCAGTACCTACTGCAACCTACATCCTTCTGAATCTGCTTAGAGTATTCATCTCTTGGTCACCCTCTACGATTTTTACCCTCCACACTTCCCTCCAATACTAAATTTGTGATCCACTGATGCCTCAGAATGTGTCCTACCAATCGATCCCTTGTTCTAGTCAAGTTGTGCCACAAATTCCTCTTCTCCCCAATTCTATTCAGTACCTCCTCATTAGTTATGTGATCTACCCATCTAATCTTCAGCATTCTTCTGTAGCACCACATTTCGAAAGCTTGTATTCTCTTCTTGTCTAAACTATTTATTGTCCATGTTCACTTCCATACATGCCTATACTTCACACAAATACTTTCAGAAACGACTTTCTGACATTCAAATTTGATGTTAAAAAATTTCTCTTAGTCAGAAACATTTTCCTTGTCATAGTCAATTTACATTTCACAAGTATATCTTCTTTACTCAAACCCTCCTCAGTTATTTTGCTCCCCAAATAACAAAACTCATTTACTATTTTAAATATCTCATTTCCTAATCTAATACCCTCAGCATCACCTGATTTAGTTTGACTACATTCCATTAACCTCATTTTGCTTTTAGTGTTGTTCATCTTATATTCTCCTTTCAAGACACTGTCCATTCCATTCAGTTGCTCTTCTAGGTCCTTTGCTGTCTCTGAGGGAATTACAATGCCATCAGCAAACCTCAAAGCTTTTATTTATTCTCCATGGATTATAATTCCTACTCCAAATTTTTCTTTTGTTTCCTTTACTGATTGCTCAAAATACAGATTGAATAACATGGGGGATGGGCCAGAACCCTGTCTCACTCCCTTCTCAACCACTCCCCTTGACTCTTATAACTGCAATCTGGTTTCTGTACAAATTGTAAATAGCCTTTTGCTCCCTGCCACCTTCAGAACCTGAAAGACAGTATTACAGTCAACATTGTCAAAAGCTTTCTATAAGTCTCCAAATGCCAGAAATGTAGGTTTGCCTTTCCTTAATCTATATTCTAAGATAAGCCGTAGGGTGAGTATTGTGTCACGTGTTCCAACATATCCACGGAATCCTAATTGATCTTCCCAAAGGTTGGCTTCTACCAGTTTTTACATTCGTCTGTAAAGAACTTGTGTTAGTATTTTGCAACCGTGACTTATTAAACTGATAGTTCTGTAATTTTCACATCTATCAACACCTCCTTTCATTAGGATTGGAATTATTATATTCTTCTTGAAGTCTGAGGGTATTTCACTTGTCTCATACATCTTGCTCACCAGGTGGTAGAGTTTTGTCAGGACTTGCTCTCCTAAGGCCGTCAGTAGTTCCAATGGAATGTTGTCTACTCCTGGGGCCTTGTTTTGACTCAGGTCTTTCAGTCCTCTGTCAAATTCTTCATGCAGTATCACATCTCCCATTTCATCTTCCTCTACATCCTGCTCCATTTCCATAATATTGCCCTGAAGTCCATTGTCCTTGTATAGACTCTCTATATATTCCTTCCACCTTTCTGCTTTCCCTTCTTTGCATAGGATGGGTTTTTCATCTGAGCTCTTGATGTGCATACAGGTGGTTCGCTTTTCTCCAAAGGTCTCTCTAATTTTCCTGTAGGCAGTATCTATCTTACCCCTACTCATATGTGCTTCTATGTCTTTACATCTGTCCTCTAGCCATCCTTGCTTCGCCATTTTGCACTTCCTGTCATTCTCATTTTTGAGATGTTTGTATTCCTTTTTGCCTGCTTCATTTACTGCATTTCTGTATTTTTTCCTTTCATCAATTAAATTCAATCTCTCTTCTGTTACCCAAGGATTTCTACAAGCCCTCTTCTTTTTACCTACTTGATCCTCTGCTGCCTTCACTATTTCATCTCTCAGAGCTACCCATTCTTCTTCTACATTCCTTTCCCCTGTTCTTGTCAATTCTTCCCTAATGCTCCCCCTGAAACTCTCTACAACCTCTGGTTCTTTCAGTTTATCCAGGTTCCATCTCCTTAAATTTCTACCTTTTTGCAGTTTCTTCAGTTTCAATCTATAGTTCATAACCAATATATTGTGGTCATAGTTCACATCTGTCCCTGGAAATGTCTTACAATTTAAAACCTGGGTCCTAATTCTCTGTCTTACTGTTATGTAATCTATATGAAACATTCAGTGTCTCCAGGCCTCTTCCATGAATACAACCTTCTTTCATGATTCTTAAACCAAGTTTTAGCTATGATTAAGTTATGCCCTGTGCGAAATTCTACCAGGCGTCTTCCCCTTTCATTCCACACCCCCAGTCCGTATTCACCTATTACAGTTCTTTCTCTTCCTTTTCCTACAATCGTATTCCAGTCCCCCATGACTACTAAATTTTTGTCTCCCTTAACTATCTGAATAATTTCTTTTATCACATTTCTTCAATCTCTTCATCATCTGTGGAGCTACTTGACATATAAACTTGTACTAGTGTGATAGATGTGGGCTTCGTGTCTATCTTGGCTACAAATAGGCATTCAATATGCTGTTCATAGTACCTTACCTGTGTTCCCATTTTTTTATTCATCATGAAACCGACTCCTGCATTCGTCCTATATGATTCTGTATATATAACGCTGTATTCCCCTGACCAGAAGTCTTGTTCTTCCTGTCACCGAACTTAACTAATTCCCACTACATCTAACTTTAACCTATCCATTTCCCTTTTTAAGTTTTCTAGCCTACCTGCCCTATTAAGGGATCTGACATTCCACACTCCAATCAGCAGAACACCAGTTTTGTTTCTCCTTGTGACGACATCCTCCTTAGTAGCCCCCAGCCCAAGATCTGAACGGGGAACTATTTTACCTCCAGAATATTTTACCCAAGAGGATACCACCATCATTTAACCATACAGTAAAGCTGCATGCCCTCAGGAAAAATTACGGCTGTAGTTTCCCCTTGCTTTCAGCCATTCGCAGCACCAGCACAGCAAGGCCGTTTTGGTTAGTGTTACAAGGCCAGATCAGTCAATCAGCTCGACTGTTGCAACTGCAACTACTGAAAAGACTGCTGCCCCTCTTCAGGAACCACACATTTGTCTGGCCTCTCAACAGATACCCCTCCGCTGTGGTTGCAACTACTGTACGACACTCTATTTTGCTGAGGCACGCGAGCTTCCCCACCAATGACAAGGTCCATGGTTCTTGGGGGAGATGATATGTTATGTTATGTGAATAATATTTGGTCTTTTGTCAGTATTAGCTTATATCATCTCACATATAAGTGATTGTACTTTAAGCATTTCTGCCCGTTTCACACTTTCTTACATGTATACAAATACGGTGATGACGGTTTAAAGGACACCAATACTAATAATAGAAGATGCCTAAACACCTGTGTGTTGTATGCTTCATAAAAAGAAAAAAAGCCAGGAGTTTCTCCCCATGTGAATCTACAACAAATTCCACCTACTCACAAACAGATCTCACATTAAAATTACCATGTAAGCAACAACCAGTCGCAAAATCATGTTTTCTTTATTTATTTTTGCAAATCGACCTACATTTGTTCCTTTTTACTAATTTGTACAATCGCTTTTTGGCGTATATAACAGTACTATGTGGCTGACAAAATCTTTGTCAATATATCCCTTTTTTGTAAATATTTCAGTATTTTATCATTATATTTTACCTCACGTTGTATGTAATTTCTTCTTCTCATTTTTATTTTAACTGTATCTTTTCGCATAGAGGGTGGGTTTGCTTTGCAGCGCCCCCTTACAGTTCCTCGTTGTCACAGTCAGTTCTCGACATACCACTTAATGTTTGGCCTCTGCTTAATACAGTGTTACTACTCAGGGAACATATTCGTTGAAAGGTAAATTTGTATGCGCATTTTAAATGGTTAAATGCATCTATATACATTTAATTGGTTTTACGTTGCTTTATGTACATTTATTCATTTGGTCACTGTTATTAATTATTTTTATTTTTATTCTCGTGTTTGTAGCTGTTAATCAGTTGAAATCGATTTGCAAAAGTAAATAAAGAAAACACGATTTTGTGACTGGTTGCTGCTTACTCCGTAAATTTTCAGTTTACAGCCGCTGCACAACTTGGGAACCACACGGAGCCCACCATTCACAAGATCTCGCACTGCAACACCACACCCAGATTATTTCTAAAAATGGAGCGACAGTCAACCACACCCTTTCACAGGAGCTACATCAGAGTGGCTGTAAACTCCCACTTTAAATTCGTCAGAATTACTGGGTCACAGTGTCTGTCCTTTGCTCGTGAGATTCTAAAAAGCAACGACGAATTTCGTCCATTGAAGTGCAACATTTAACTCGGATACATTATAGACAGTGACAGATACGCTCTAAAGTTCCATCCGAACGAGTTTCGTACCTTTTGAGAGCTGATTCGGTAACATCAAAAAACCATTTATCATTAAACTAATAAAACTATTAAAATAAACTGTCAGATAGCACACTCGGTACTCGGACCACCTGTGTGTCAGCCACAGTCGAGCGACGGCCGTTCGTGTGGAGAAACAGCTCACCGGCAGTGGTGCCCGTGTAGAATGCCACACAGTGGTCGCAGCTAAACTGGCGGACTGCACGGCTGCTTCCACAGGTGACCCTGCCTCTGATGTCTGTGACAGGACTGGAGTACGTTGCAGTGGGAGGAATTACGAGGCAGGTCTCGTGTCTAGGTCTATTAGAGGGATACCGGTGGACCTGTGTGAAACTTCCACACTTTTACAGTTCTAAATAATGACAGTATTTGGAATTAGTGTAATGGCTAGGATACGGATAGTTGTGGGAATGAAGAGAACACATCTTTAAAAATGAAGCAAATGACACGAAATAATAATCAGGAATTTATGACACATTTTTGTAAGAGGAAAAATCAGAAAGTAGCACACAATAATTTTATCACTAAAAAGTTTAATAGGTAACAAAACAAAAAAAAAATCACAAATCCATTTGCATCTTTTACCTACTTTTTTACACAGTCACCGACATACTCGACACAATTCTTCCGTCGCGGTACCAGTTTCAATGTCCCCTGTTCATAGAAGTCTGTTTGGTTGGAGTATAGCCACCTGTGGACTGCCGATTTCACTTTTGTATCTGTCCCAAAGCATTGCCTGGTCAGCAATTTCTTCACAGGACCAAACAGATGCAAGGTCCACATTATGTGGTAGTTTCTGGAGCACCTCCCACCCAAATTTGGCACAAACAGGAGCAGCAATGAGGGGGCGAGCATTGTCACGAAGAAGTCTGAACCGTCAGCATTAATGTCGGGATGTCTGTCACGAAAGGGCACGGCGCAATTTAACCGAAGTTTTAATGTAGACTGAAGCATTCACCGTGATTCCATGTTCAGTGTAGTCCACCGTACCACACTGAGCGTATCTCAGAACACTGTCACAAGCATTTTCCCAATAGACTGAGTCACTCTGAATTTTTTTCATACTAGGGAACCGGCACGTTTCCACACCGTCGAGGCGTGTTCGGTTTCGGGCACGTAGTGGTATGCCCGAGACTCGTCACCGGTGACGATTCCTTTCAGAAAGTTGTACCGTTCTGCCGAATAATGCATGAAGTGGTTCGAGCCCATCACCATTCGCTGGCCCTTGCAGTCGTCTATCGTGTTCGTATGTGCCGAGTGAGAACTAACTTTACGAAATTTCGACGTGTCGCGAAAAATATTGTACACTGCACTATAGCAAATCTCGAATTGCTGCGATAAGGTTCGCAGTTGCGTGTGCCGGTCTTTCAAAATTGCTGCCTCAGTGGCTCGACATGTGGCGGGGTTGCAGCTGTTACCGGTCACCCAGAGTTTGGCGAATCACTGAGGTCAACACGGTTCTCTCCGAAGAATGCACACCACCTGGAGACACTGCTACAGTCTGTACAGTCGTTGCACACGAGCCACGCATGTCCCTGTCAGTTTCACTCAGTTTATGCCCTCTGGCCCACAAATATTGAACTACACTTCACTGCTCTTCACAAGTTGATGACAGTAACACGTGTGCCGTGTTTTTGTGTAGTTTAGGCTTCTCTCACTAGAGCTGCACATGAAAACAAAATACCCTCTGTAGTGAAAACTTCAAATTATATCATCACGAAATTTCAGCATTCTACCTGCAATACCGGGGGAGAAAGATTTTTTGTGCATTTCTTCCTGATCCTCTCTCATATATATATATAAAAAAAACAAAGATGAGGTGACTTACCGAACGAAAGCGCTGGCAGGTCGATAGACACACAAACAAACACAAACATACACACAAAATTCAAGCTTTCGCAACAAACTGTACCTCCACCTGTCCAATGGCCAACTTCACACGTCCGTCCACATCAAGCCCACCAACAAGCAACAGTACCTCCATTATGACAGCTGCCACCCACTCCACATCAAACGGTCCCTTCCCTACAGCCTAGGTCTTCGCGGCAAACAAATCTGCTCCAGTCCGGAATCCCTGAATCATTACACCAACAACCTGACAACAGCTTTCGCATCCCGCAACTACCCTCCCGACCTGGTACAGAAGCAAATAACCAGAGCCACTTCCTCATCCCCTCAAACCCAGAATCCCCCACAGAAGAACCCCAAAAGTGCCCCACTTGTGACAGGATACTTTCCGGGACTGGACCAGACTCTGACTGTGGCTCTCCAGCAGGGATACGACTTCCTCAAATCCTGCCCTGAAATGAGATCCATCCTTCATGAAATCCTCCCCACTCCGCCAAGAGTGTCTTTCCGCCGTCCACCTAACCTTCGTAACCTGTTAGTTCATCCCTATGAAATCCCCAAACCACCTTCCCTACCCTCTGGCTCCTATCCTTGTAACCGCCCCCGATGCAAAACCTGTCCCTTGCACCCTCTCACCACCACCTACTCCAGTCCTGTAACCCGGAACGTGTACACGATCAAAGGCAGAGCCACGTGTGAAAGCACCCACGTGATTTACCAACTGACCTGCCTACACTGTGATGCATTCTATGTGGGAATGACCAGCAACAAACTGTCCATTCGCATGAATGGACACAGGCAGACAGTGTTTGTTGGTAATGAGGATCACCCTGTGGCTTAACATGCCTTGGTGCACAGCCAGCACATCTTGGCAGAGTGTTACACCGTCCGGGTTATCTGGATACTTCCCACCAACACCAACCTATCCGAACTCCGGAGATGGGAACTTACCCTTCAGTATATCCTCTCTTCTCGTTATCCGCCAGGCCTCAATCTCCGCTAATTTCAAGTTGCTGCCACTCATACCTCACCTGTCTTTCAACAACTTCTTTGCCTCTACACTTCTGCCTCGACTGACATCTCTGCCCAAACTCTTTGTCTTTAAATATGTCTGCTTGTGTCTGTATGTGTGGATGGATATGTGTGTGTGTGCGAGTGTATACCTGTCCTTTTTTCCCCCTAAGGTAAGTCTTTCCGCTCCCGGGATTGGAATGACTTCTTACCCTCTCCCTTAAAACCCACTTCCTTTCGTCTTTCCCTCTCCTTCCCTCTTTCCTGATGAGGCAACAGTTTGTTGCGAAAGCTTGAATTTTGTGTGTATGTTTGTGTGTCTATCGACCTGCCAGCGCTTTCGTTCGGTAAGTCACCTCATCTTTGTTTTTTTTTTATATATATATATATATATATATATATATATATATATATATTTCCTTGCACATAATTTTGAACAAAATTCTTTACAGAGCATTACAATGTCTCAGTGCAAACGACACTTCACATAAGAATGTAAGCTACGTGTACTTTTTGCCTATACGGGATACAAAAATAGTAGCGGATTTACCGGGTGATCAAAAAGTCAGCATAAATTTGATAACTTAATAAACCACGGAATATAGTAGATAGAGAGGTAAACATTAACACACATGCTTGGAATGACATGGGGTTTTATTAGAACCAAAAAAAAAACACCCCATGCTAGATGCGTGAAAGATCTGTTGCGCGCGTCATTGGGGGTGATGATCGTGTGCTCAGCCGCCACTTTCGTCATGCTTGGCCTCCCAGGTCCGCAGACCTCAGTCCGTGCGATTATTGGCTTTGGGGTTACCTGAAGTCGCAAGTGTATCATGATCGACCGACATCTCTAGGGATGCTGAAAGACAACATCCGGCGCCAATGCCTCACCATAACTCCGGACATGCTTTAAAGTGCTGTTCACAACATTATTCCTCGACTACAGCTAAGTTGAGGAATGATGGTGGACATATTGAGCATTTCCTGTAAAGAGCATCATCTTTGCTTTGTCTTACTTTGTTATGCTAATTATTGCTATTCTGATCACATGAAGTGCCATCTGTCGGACATGTTTTGAACGTTTGTATTTTTTTGGTTCTAATAAAACCCTATGTCTTTTCAAATTTATACTGACTTTTTGATTACCCGGTAGCTGACCTCGAAAAGGCTACGAACAATTTTCCGCGCGTAAAGACGGCATTTAGTAAATACAGTTCTGCTCTTTGAACCATTTCTCCCTGTAACTCATATATAATGATTCCAAATGCAATTTTAATAGGCAACTCTCTCTTGTTAATTGAAAAGGTATGCTCAGATGACATGTTATTAAGTTTATCTGTGGTATTGCAGTAGTTTTCCCAGTTTCAGTCAGCTGAGCATTAATTGCAAACAGGGGATGCATGTGAAACTTTCACCCTTTTATAATTTTAAATAATGACAGTATTTGGAATAAGTGTAGTTATAGGCATAAGGATAGTTGTTGACAATGAAAACTAAGTTTGTCGTTTTGGAAAGTATACTGGTTTAGAAAAGTCAGCTTGTACAATGGGCAGAGAGAATGGATCATTGCAGTGGTCCACGGTTATTGTCAATGACAATTCTGAATGCAAATTATCCAATTAATAAGTACTTTGAAACAAATAAAATGGTATTTGTAATAACATAATATGAAAAAGAAGTATCTTATTTGTGATAAATAAAGTAGCTTTGTAAAACAGAGGCACGAAGCTGGGCATCCACGATACCATTTTGTGTACGATAGGTAAAAGTCTCTTTTGTGTTACTTACTCACTTTACTTTACTTTACTTTACTTTACTTTAGTTTATGCGATCAGGCCCAGAGGGCTGCGCGCTGCTACGAGGTTCCTGCTCCAGCGGGTTCTGTTTTCTGCCTCCTGGCACCAATAATTCTCTATTCCAATCTGCAGCAAGTCCTTACGGATCCCATCCCCCCTTCTCTTCTTTGGTCTTCTTAGTGGACATCTTCCACAGGGAGTATAATCCGTAGCTTTCGACGGCCGTCGGCATTTACCCGTCCAGCTGAGATGTCCCGCCCGTACAAAGTGCTCGGTTCTCATCAGTCCTACAATGTTTGGTCTATTGTATATTTTGTCTAGCTCACAATTATATCTGATCCTCCATTCTCCAGTGATCTCATCTCGTACCAGACCAAAGATCTACCTTAAGACTTTCCACTCAAAAACAAGAAGATTGTTCGAGACTTTTTTTCGACACACTCCAAGTATGTGACTGGGGAGACAAGGTGTGGGAGATCTGTTTCTGGACATAATGAGGAGAGTAAATTCTATCTGTGAAGGCCTCACTGAGACCCTCAACATGTCTGGAGAGGAAGTACTCGTCTCTCCCTATAAAATGACCACAGGTGGCTCAGCTGTACAGAATGGACTCTGGCCGAGGAGCGGATGTCAGCTGTCGAGATAGGTAGGCAGGTCCGACGTGTAAGGAGGTGCCGACGGAGCCATCCGGAGGCAGTCGACCTCGAGGAAGGTGGCCTGTTCTGACGAGGAGGGGAAAAGGTGTTAAAATTCTGGAGGAATGTGGATAGTGTCCTCCCACTCACTACAGATCATGAAGATGCCACACAATGCCTCCCACCTGTGTGGTGAGAAGCAGTGCATCCAACTCCATACTGTTGTTACTTCGTACCCAGATTTCCCAGTCCTAGTGCTGTTTCCCATTGTTACCGTTCTCTATCGCATCACATTATACAGTGTGTCAATATCTTTCTCTGCTTTCCTGAATTTCCTCATCAGCTCCTAAACTACACACCATCCCACTCTCTTACCACGCACCTCGCGAACTACCGACAGCTGAGCCGCCGTGTGGCTTACAGTGCACTGCAGTGTGCCCGAGTGTACCCTAGGTGCACAACCCTTACACATTCTCCCTGATGACGTAATTATTCCTGGACTGTCAAACTGATTGCACCCCTTCACTTCACTCCTGCATTTTCCACATTCCTCGTGGGCCTGCCCGCACTACACATTTTCTTACACCTCGTAGTTTACAGTTATTTGCCTCATCCGCTCAGGCACGCACCGTTCTGACCTCGTCCGATCCATTTACACGTGCTGCTTTTCCTCTCTACACTCAGATATACCCACCAATCTGCACCACACATAATTACTATACTTTTTTTCTATTTTGTTTGTGACCTCATCCACCTTTCATTTTCACCTTGTTTTTTTGTTATATTTCATCTGATTTTTCGTTTCCTCACTATTCTTCATTTCGTTCTGTCTTTTTTGGGGTTTTAAGACAGTCCATCATATTTTTACTTTTTTTTGTCCTCCACTACAGTTCCTTGCTCCTTCTATATGCACCAACATGGAAAAGTTTCCCTTTTTCTAGCCAGAACACAGACCCACATACTGTTCCTGTGTTGTTGCTCAGCTTCTGACATCTCCCAAAAGGTCTGATCATCAAATTATCCATCTCCAGCTGCAACCCATTCCTCCATAATGATACCTACCTGTTCATATTCCACCAGTCCATAGCTCTCACCGACAATCCTAAACTGAAACGAATGCCCTAACAAGTAAGCTTTCACGGCCGGTGTCTTCATCAATTAAAACTTCCGGGCTGAATTGCCGTGGTCCGTATATAAAACTTCTTCTCCTTCCTGACGTTTCGTTGCCTACTGCGGGCAACATCTTCTGAGGTGAGTTGGCGACCGGCTGCTAGGCGCTGGAGGTCCCGCTTATACAGAGCGCTTAGATGGTGCCACAACTCGTCACGTGCTTTCGACTTTAAAACTATCTCTGGCTAGAAGCTGTAATCGACAGAGATGGTACTAGCCAGAGATAGTTTTAAAGTCGAAAGCACGTGACGAGTTGTGGCACCATCTAAGCGCTCTGTATAAGCGGGACCTCCGGCGCCTAGCAGCCAGTCACCGACTCACCTCAGAAGATGTTGCCCGCAGTAGGCAACGAAATGTCAGGAAGGAGAAGAAGTTTTATATACGGACCATGGCAATTCAGCCCGGAAGTTTTAATTAATGAAACAAATGCCATCCAGGAATTAAAGCAGGTGGACAACAACCACTTCAAAACACTCACCAATCAGTTAACCTCATAATCCCACATTTCACTACCAAATCCACAACAATCACAAGAGCCTCCATCAAACCCTCCCTTACAGACCTACTTCCACCACATGTTCGCATTTCTGGGATCCTATTCTGTAAGCTCGTACCTTCATTAAGAGACTGCAGTGGGGCACTGTGTCAAATGCTTTTCAGAAATCTGTGAATATGGAATCTGCATGTTGCCCTTCATCCACAGTCCACAGTATATCATGTAAGAAAAGGGCAAGCTGAGTCTCACGTGAGTGACGCTTCTTGAAAACCTGTCGATTTGTCGACATAAGCTTTTCAGTCTCTTGGAAACTTATTATATTTGAACCCAGAATACATTCCAGAATTCTCCAGTTCCCCACAATGGAAACACCTCCTCAGCACCAACTGCATTGATAAGACTTGACCCAAAACTAATATTGGACTCTGCCTTGCTCAATTTCCTCTCCATTCAATCGTGATCAGCACCCCACTCCCCCCAATTATCCTCTGGTAACTTTCCTGAATTCCCTAATCTCAAACCTTTCACCACCCTCATTCTCCAAATCCCTAACACAGAAACTAACCCCACATCCACAGAAAGAACTGCAATCCAGCACCCAAATACTGATCCCAAGCTTATAAAGCTAGCTGCAACAAAGACTCCACAACTTTGATACCTGGTGTAAACCTTCAATTGGGCAATCCCATTAGTTCATAATCAGACAAGTGTGTCTCTGACAATAATATTATCTTTGAACTCTTCCATTTGGTCCGTGTTTGCATAGAAAAATAGTAACATCAGAAAATTGAGTTCGCCTTGATGCAAAACACCTTGTTACTTGTTTATTTCTTTATTATCCCAAACTAGTTTCGGCGACAAATATCGTCGTCATCGGTGGTTTTTTTTAATCTTATTTATTGTATGTTACAGCATGTTTTAAGCAATTATTGGCACTGTTTGTGATGTATTTTCTGTGCTCTTTTTTCTGTTGCTGTCTTTTACTTGGCGTACATCATGTCATGTTTGTTGGATGGTATGTGGCTGCTTTTATACACAGAAAAACAAAACTTTTACACTTTATTTCTGAACCAGAATATTACACCATCTTCAACTGTGTGCAATTACACAATTAGTTACGATGCACCCTGAATTTGTCAGATGTTTGGCAGTCTCTGTCTTCCCCTATAGTTTTTAGCCACTAGTACTGAGGAAATCATTCCCTAATGTTTTTAAACGTCGTGTCATCCCGTCCTTTCTTCTTGTCAGTGTTTTCCGTATGTTATCTTCTTTACTTGTACTGTGGACAACTTCCTCACTCTTTATCAGCCACCTAATTTTCAGCATCCTTCTATAGAGT